>NC_139966.1:46797133-46802133 GCF_963993115.1 Abramis brama | reverse complement strand
GGCAACACATCGCGCAGATGCTCTACTGCTGTTTTATCCTGCACACACCTGCTATCATATGCTAGTGCCCTTTAAGCTCTGTTAGAACTTGAACAAAGGGTTTTCTGCGACACTGTTCACTGGTCCAAGCTGAGTTTCATGATGCATTTGACTGATATTAAAGTTATCCTAGACCCTATTCACTTTCTTAGTACACATTCCTGATCTTATCATGCATGATTCCGCAGTGCACACTTCTGCAAAGTAAAACAAAAGACATTTCCTTTCAGCTGATGTCTCTTCTGCTAAGATGGTGGAGAAAACAATCTTAACCAATAGCTCAATAGTAATTTAGTTTTACAGTTTAATGTTTTACAAATTACTGTTGTAAGTACCAGGGTTGTTATTTTTTTAACTAATAACTACTAAATTGAAATAAATTGAAATAGAGCTGAAATAAAACAAAAAGATAAGACGAAAAACTTGAACTTAAAAAAATCTAAAGAAAATGAAAATCGTTAGCTTAGCAACTAACAGAAATAAAATAAGCTGAAGCTGAACTTGAAGTACTAAAATTACGTTATTTTATTTGATAGGCCTATATTCCACCAAATCTTTTTCTAGGCCATTCAGTTAAAGATTTTGGCATAGACTGTGCTGTTAGAGGAGAAAAAAAGCCCTCAGTGGGCAAATATTTCCCCTTGAAAAAGTTCTAAAAGTACATTTCTGACACTAATCAATAGAATAAATAAAATAATAATCAATTATATGCAAAGGATATATTGATATGCTTGAGATTAACCTTTAGCCTCCACGTCCAGGTCAAAAAGCCTCCTCAAAAGTAGAGGATTCACGAGGGAAGCAATCAGCAGCAAACTCTTTCAGTTCCCACTTTTCATGATCCAATCAATTCCCCATGGATAAAATCAAGTCCTTCCAACACGGTTTTCCTCCCTTAACAGTTTTTCACTTAGAAATACATAATTTCTAGGGCAGTAAAATAGTTTGTGAACACCATATTGCAGTAACTTGTGGAATGGAAGCCTGGCAAGCAGTAAAAAATAAAAAATAAATCACCATATAAAATGTGTTATCACTGCACTTGACTGCATTCCATAAGATGATTTTGAACCAGTTCACAAAATGTAACACCCAGAATGTGACAGTCCCTGAGCTCATGGGTTCTTTGGTCAGTCAGACACTATTTCCGTAGCCTTAGGGCTGTAAGTAATTGCTAGCTGGCCTCCAGCACCAGTAAAGTAAATCACATCTCCATTGGTTTGTCCTAGCCGACTGACATGAGTCTAAAAGAGGTGGATCACCAATAATTGCAAATGGTGCATTATGGGTGCAGTCGGCATCTCTCTTGCTACTGTAGTTATTCCTTAAAGCCATAAAGCTTTGACAGGGGAAGCCAAGCAGAGACTGGCATTATGCAGGCCCGCCACCCCCATGGACTGATAAGCACTTCCTGTGCAAGGGGGAAGCGGTTATTTTCAGGGCTGCACGCCTCTTCTTTCCCAACCCCCAGATCTTATTAAGACCCAGCCAGCTCCACATCAAATGATTTCAGACTTCACAGTGCCTCCTGAAAGACGCTCCACAAGGCATTTCAGAGATTTAGACATCTTATGTCAAAATGGATTAAATATAAGTAAATAAATATTTTAGAATTAATATCAAAATTAATATGAAAGCCATGAAGGTGCAAATAATAAATCATTTCATCAAAAAAAAAAATTTCCAGACCAAAATTAAATAGGTCACATTTAAAAAGTTCAGATTTACACAGACCAAATTGGAATGACGGGCATATTTCTAGCAGTTGGAAGTCCAAAACACTCCCTAAAATCTGTCTTGCACACATGAAGAAAATTGTCAATTTACTCACCCTCATGACATTCCAAACCTGTATGACATACTTTCTTCTGTGAAACATTAAATATGGTATTTTGGAAGAATGTTTAACCCATTTTTTCATTCAGTAAAAGTCAATGGGGTCCAAAACAACAATGGACCCCATTGACTTCCACTATATGGACAAAAACAGATTTTTCAAATTCTTTTCTTTTCTTATCATACAGGTGTGGAATGAATTGCGGGTGAGTAAATGATGTTCCTTTTCAAATGAAACACACATACACTGATGTCACCCATCAAACCACTGACATCAGCATGACCTTGTAACCTTTAACTGCCTGTAAATATTGAGTCTTATGTAGTTGATGTCATCATAAAAAAGACAGGTCTCTCATTGATTCAAAAGTGTGACAGACAATGATGTACTTGAAATATTAAAGAGACTTACCTAAATGGCGCAGAGGCGGCAATGACAGCAAGAGAGGGAGAGAAAAAAAAGAGAAACATTGTATTATTGCAAAAACATCCCAATACACTAAATTTTATAGTTTCCCATCAGAAATAAAAATCACAATTAGATCTCTTTAATAAAAAAAACACTGTAGATGCATTCAGATGCATGATTGTGTACTCTGATGTTCATTCATATCATCATCCCACCTCATAATGGGGAACTTTCTGCTGGAATGACTAACATCTAATAGTTTTCCATCTCAACGCACAGAACACCCTAACCACCACCACGCACACAAAGGAAGAAAAAAAGTGTGACTATTTTCATCTTTCAAAATGTTTTTCTACTCCAACGACTTCAGTGCTCGTGGCTGAAAATGCTAAAGACAGGAGAGGAGAAAATGGCACATGATTTGACAATCAAATTTGCCTCTTGCTAATCTGAATCCGAGAGCACCAACAAATCAAATCCAGCATGCATGCGGTGAAGAAAATTAGCTCTGGGTCAGTGGGGAAGCACTTCTTGAGCCGCCCATAATGCGGCCCATTTTAATGACTGCATAACTCATAAAAAAATAAAAAATACTACAAAAAAAAAACATCTCAACAGCGTAATCAGGGCCTAATGTGACTGTGAACCGCAACTTTAGCAGAGAGGTAAGAGAGTCTCTGCTAAAGACGACTCCATATCGAGACATGCCAGCTGATGTCATCTCTCACCCGCTCTGGCGAGAATGACGTTAATGCTCCAATCTAATTGAGGATCAAAATGCCATTTAATAGCAGGGCAACGTTATTTACATGACATGACAGCTAGTCCCTAAACTCCATATTGCAATCAGTTGGACGTTGTCACATCATGATCACATCTCAATCATGGACAGAAATGCCCCTTGCTTTGACATTCTCTAACAGTTTCAGTCAAATAAAAAAATAAAAATAAAAAAAAATATATGAAATTAAACAAAATATAATATAATATAATATAATATAATATAATATAATATAATATAATATAATATAATATAATATAATATAATATAATATAATATACACACTCACCTAAAGGATTATTAGGAACACCATACTAATACTGTGTTTGACCCCCTTTCGCCTTCAGAACTGCCTTAATTCTACGTGGCATTGATTCAACAAGGTGCTGAAAGCATTCTTTAGAAATGTTGGCCCATATAGGATAGCATCATAAGATGCTCTATTGGGTTGAGATCTGGTGACTGTGGGGGCCATTTTAGTACAGTGAACTCACTGTCATGTTCAAGAAACCAATTTGAAATGATTCGAGCTTTGTGACATGGTGCATTATCCTGCTGGAAGTAGCCATCAGAGGATGGGTACATGGTGGTCATAAAGGGATGGACATGGTCAGAAACAATGCTCAGGTAGGCCGTGGCATTTAAACGATGCCCAATTGGCACTAAGGGGCCTAAAGTGTGCCAAGAAAACATCCCCCACACCGTTACACCACCACCACCAACCTGCACAGTGGTAACAAGGCATGATGGATCCATGTTCTCATTCTGTTTACGCCAAATTCTGACTCTACCATCTGAATGTCTCAACAGAAATCGAGACTCATCAGACCAGGCAACATTTTTCCAGTCTTCAACTGTCCAATTTTGGTGAGCTCGTGCAAATTGTAGCCTCTTTTTCCTATTTGTAGTGGAGATGAGTGGTACCCGGTGGGGTCTTCTGCTGTTGTAGCCCATCCGCCTCAAGGTTGTGCGTGTTGTGGCTTCACAAATGCTTTGCTGCATACCTCGGTTGTAACGAGTGGTTATTTCAGTCAAAGTTGCTCTTCTATCAGCTTGAATCAGTCGGCCCATTCTCCTCTGACCTCTAGCATCAACAAGGCATTTTCGCCCACAGGACTGCCGCATACTGGATGTTTTTCCCTTTTCACACCATTCTTTGTAAACCCTAGAAATGGTTGTGCGTGAAAATCCCAGTAACTGAGCAGATTGTGAAATATTCAGACCGGCCCGTCTGGCACCAACAACCATGCCACGCTCAAAATTGCTTAAATCACCTTTCTTTCCCATTCTGACATTCAGTTTGGAGTTCAGGAGATTGTCTTGACCAGGACCACACCCCTAAATGCATTGAAGCAACTGCCATGTGATTGGTTGATTAGATAATTGCATTAATGAAAAATTGAACAGGTGTTCCTAATAATCCTTTAGGTGGGTGAGTGTATATATATATATATATATATATATATATATATATATATATATATATATATATATATATATATATATATATATATATATATAAAGAAATAAAATAGGCTCTGATTTTATCCACCAGGAATTGATTGGATTATGAAAAGTGGTCTTGATATCATTGATGGGTGCATTGGAGGATGGAAGTTATTATATCATGATGAATCTTTCAATTCTGATTTCATGTTGACATTAAACTGAATTTTTATTGTTAGATCAGTGCATTGTGATGCATCACTGCATTTTTAAATCTTCAGTCAAAGTATTCCTCTGTGCTGAGAACTCTAAAACCGAAATGTATGTACAAGGCAACGACAGCAGGGGGTGTCATTCAGAAAGAGAGAGAGAGAAGCAACTAGACTACTAAAACACTTTCAGTTTCACAGACCTTCAGTGTCTCTGCTGTTAGTTAAAGTGCAATGAGACTTAATGCAGGATAGGGTGACCAGTAAATCTGGCGCTCCA
>NC_139966.1:46543433-46796933 GCF_963993115.1 Abramis brama | reverse complement strand
GCCGTTTTGAAATATGTGGTGCTACAAACAATATGCTGGCCTAAGGAAAACACGCTTTGGTTGACACACAGCCTTACTCACCCCTTATGTTGTTCCAAACCTGTATGACTTTGTTCTGTGGAACACAAAAGATGTTATTTTGAAAAAAAAAAAGTTTGTTTGGACCCTGCTAACTTTCACTGTGTGGGTAACATCACTGGAAACATTATTCAAAATATCTTTTGTATTCTGCAGAATAGAAATGCAGGTGTTGGGGTGAGTAAATAATGACCATTTTTGTGTGAACTGTACCTTTAATACTTCCCACCCTGTAAAGCCCCAAGCTTTCTGTGGTTGCTCAGTATGAGGCGCTTCCCTCACAAAGGCTGCATAGAGGGCTGCTGACTCACATCTTTTGTGTGGGTTGATTGAAGAGAGCCAGGTATGTAGGAAACACTACAAATTGGTTTTGGTTTAGAAAGGCCCTGATGCTTTTTCCCCTATCTTAAGCCTCTATTTGGGCTGGCTGAGAAGTCACCATTTGGGAATATCATGAAAACCCACAAATGCATTTTATGAGCACTCCAACTTTATCACACAAAAACATACACTGCATTAATAAAACATTTCCGAAGCAGACACATTTAAAAAAGAGATACTTAAAATACATAACATCAACAAACCATTTACAATTCCTTCGTAATTTTCCACATTTACGTCTCCTTTTTACAAGACCTATATATTGAACTATTGAAGTTTGGGTGAAATCACAAAGGTATTTAGCACAGGTTTCTGAATAATGCACGCCTGAACAAATCCATTTAATACCCGAGTGCATATGGGGGTTTCAAGCATGGCCAAATTCATAGCAATTATCTATTTTTCCTGCCATTGCCTCTCCATCCAATTGAATTAGTAAAATAATGAGGTGGAATCGAAAAACGCTTAATGACTGTCAGCACTCTGCATTCCCTACTCCTATTTTATTTATTTATTTGCCAACTTTGATGTTCCAAAATTAATTCCTTTCAGTACACATGAATGGCATTTAGGTTTGGTGAAATTTGTCATAAAAAAAAAAAAAAGCATATAAAAATAATGTTTTGCTTCTGTTTGTATATAAATAAAAAGTATATAAACATGTAAATTATAAAAATAATAATTTGTTAATAATAATAATAATAATAATAAAAGTTATTTTATGATAAAAAAAAATATGATGGTCATAACGATGAGACGAACAAATGGCTTAAAATCAAATCAAATCAAAATGTATTTATAGAGCACCTTAAAAGCCACAGAGTGAACCAAAGTGCTCAAATGAAATCCTTACAATTTCATAAGGATAAAATATAATACAAATACAAAAATTAAATCATTAGAAAAAGAGATAAAATAAAAAATTACAAAACCCCTAGAAGCATCTAATCCAGACCTAATGGTCCTTACTAGCAAAGGACTCAAACAAATACATCTTGTGATGGGTTTAAAACATGTTTGCAGAGGTAGAGGATATAAAAGTATACAAAACGCACCTTATACTTTGGGTTTTTCCTGGGTCAAAATTGGTCTTCGGTGGTGGCTGACCGACATGGTCATCCACACACAGCAAAGAGTACCCTAGTACCCACATGATCCGCAAGCCCAATATTGACAATAAATGTTAAATTTAAAATAAATACAAAGAAACAGTTTGTGATTTTTTTTTATAGGTAATTTACTACACATTGTCATAGGCCTATACATACTGTGGATTATTAAGGCTAAAATTACTAAACACTCTTGCTAAATGAGGTAAGCACACTTACTTTCTCATTTCAGATTAGGGGTGGGAATCTCTAGGCACCTCACGATTCGATTCAATTACGATTCAGAGGGTAATGATTATCGATTATTAACGATTTATTTTATTTTTTTACTTACTTGGTACTTTTAAAGCAAAGTATTTATGATGACCCATAACGAACTTACTTCCATCTTCCTATATTAATTTTATTAATAAAACAAATGGCAGTGATTTGAACATTGCAAAGAACCAACAGGAAAATAAATGTGTGCCTGTACTAGCAGCGTACTTGTAGTAAATTAATACAATCTTCAGCATATTCTGAATCTCTAGCATTTAATAATAGACTTCTAACCAACATCCTCCTGTTATTTCCAATGAGCAATATAATCCTTCAGACAAAAAAACAAAACAAAAACATTTTGCTGTAGCAAAATCACAAACAGTTTTTGTTCAAAAATATAGAATTATGTACCAGCAGCTCTCATATAATGCTTGTGGACTTACGCATATTCTGCATAATTAGTAACATACTAAGCCTCTTATGCACAACTAAATAATAAAGAGTTATGACTTGAAATGTTTGCTGTATACCACAATCAAAAACAGCTTATACAAAAAAAGTGAAAGAACATCTGCAGAGAGCACAGTCAAAATGTAACTTTTTGTGACTGGCATTGCACATATTGCAGGGTAGTAGGGCCTACAACGTACGTATAACAGATCGGTTTACAGTATATTGATGTGAAAACTAAATAGGCTACTGAAAGCAGCTTTCATACAAAAAATACTAAATAGGTAACAATGAAATTGCCAATTTTCCATACGCTAGCTTTTAACGAAGAGGGTGGCGTTTGAATTTGGCGCTCAGCCATCATGCGTCTGTTAAGTGCGCGAGTCTGTCATGTGCGCGCCACAGACTGCACGCGCACTGCACGTCCGCTAGAGTTCCGCCTTTTGCGTTCCGTCAATATAACATTTTAGATTAGAACAGATTAGATTTTTTGACATTTGTGAATCGATTCAGAATCGTCCACGTCCGCATCGCGATGCATCTAAGAATCGATTTTTTCTCCCACCCATATTTCAGATGTGCATGTTCTTCTCAGTAATGATTTGTTTCTACATATTGTTTCATTATAATGAATCGGCTCAAAGGAGTCATTAGGTCGCGAATCGGACTTTAGCGGACGTGTTGTGTGGGAATCCTGGCTGTTAGGACATCACGAAAGATTTGTCAACACACACACAAAAAAACCCACTTCAAACTGTATAGATTTTTTTGTGATGTTTATTTAAAGTTATGTCAGCTACATGTGTGGAATGCTTGTCACAAGTTGTAAGAGAAGACAAGGCAACTTTTTTTTTACTGCAATTCACACCCAGCGCTAATTCAGCAAAAATATTCTCCGAATGCACCACGTGAAACATGGATTCGGTCTTCCGACCTTTAGGATCAGTTGATTTTGATGCGAGGGAGAGAGCAAAGACAGAACTGAAGACGGAGAGTGCCCGCGTGGGGGTGGGGCGCTGTGATCGTTCTCTCCGTCACTCCGTCAGTAGCCCGCTTCACTCACAAAACCCAATTAGGCTACAGATCAAATAAGGCTTTGGCGGGACAAAAAATCGTTTTGGCGGCCGCCAAAAAATTTTCAATGTAGGAAAAACCCTGCTAAAATTAACAGGGGATATATGATCCCTCTTTATTGTGTTCATCAGCAACCTTGCTGCTGCATTTTGTAGCATCTGCATCTGAAGATGTGACGATGAAGACTGACTTACACACAGGTACAAAACATTGCAGTAATCAAGGCATGAAGCATGAATTACTTTCTGCAGATCACTGAAAGATAAGACAGATTTAAGTTAAGCGATATTTCGCAGTTGAAAGATACTATTCTTCACAACTGAATTTAACTGAACTGAATTTCAACTCTGTCAAAAATAAAACCCAGATTCTTAACATAAGTCTGCAATAACTTAGACATTTCTATATTATTTACATAGCTACTAGGGCCAAAAAAATTATAATTTCTGTATTTTTCTCATTTAACTGGAGAAAGTTATTATTTATCCAAAATTTTACGTATTTTAGACATTCAAAAAGGGATTTAACGGATATATCATCTCCAAACATGAGAGGCAATTATTGGTGTCATCCACATAAAAACGATACAAAATACAAAAAAAAAAAAAAATAGAACCAAGAGGAAGCATAAAGAAAATAACACTGGTCCCAAATTAGAACCTTGAGGGATCCCACAGGTATCAGAAGATGACGAGAAGTTTCCAATTTCAACAGACAAGGTTCTATTTTGAAGATTTTGAAGAAACAAACCAACTTAGGGCAGTTCCTCGGATGCCCAAATGCTGCCTCAGACATTCAGTAAGGATGATCATGGTCAATCGTATCAAATGCTGCGCTAAAATCCAGCAGAACTAAGGCTTAAAGAAAAAAAATAATACTTAGATGAATACTACAAAGTCATCTGCATTACTGTTCATAATTTAACATTTTTAAGGACCTTACAAATAGGTCTAACATGAGCCAATAATAGATGAGAGACATGCTTGAGTTTGGAAGTGTGAGGGATGATTTTAGGGACTATTTCGCACTTCCAACTGCGATATCACCGTAAGGACAGAGTGTGAAAATATTATACGTTGGAAAGATGCTGAAAGTTCAAAGTGAAGCAGATGAGAATGGTCACACATTTTGACTGCAACAACCCCTGCTATAGACTCCTCAGGCAACAAAATGTGGAAAACACAGATGCAGCATTTAATGAAACCCAATTATCAGACACAAATTTGCTTATAAATATGTATGAAAACAGAGAGAATCACAAGAGAGCGGAGATGCTAATGGTTTTGTCCGACCCCGTGTTTCACTTGCTTAAGACCTCCCTTCAAGGGTTGCCCACGCAGTTTGTAGGAACATTAGCCTTTATTAGCACAAATGGGTTGATTTGACAGCCAAGTCTGTAGCATGATTTGGCCAGCCTTCATTCTTTGAAAACACATCTAATTTGCTTCCAAAAGGCAATCATTACTCTCCCCGGCTTTAAAGCGGTCTAATTAAAAACAATAGTGAGTGTGTGGTCATTCAAAGTCATTTGGCAGTAGTAGTCAGAAGTTGCCATTTAGAAGAGTTTCCTATCTGAGACCAGGTACACCTTAAAGGGGTCATATAATGGTACATGCACTTTTACAAATTTATTGTACTGAAATGTGTGTTGGCAGTGCCTGTACACAACCATAATAAAATGATAAAAATCCATCCAGTGTTTTTTTTTAAATCTTCTTATGTTTCCTCCCATCTCAAATCAAGCTGTTCGATTTTGTGACGTCACAAAATCGACGCCCCTCCCACGATGGTTGATTGACAGCAGCGTTTCAACACAGACCCGCCCTCGTGAGCGAGCTGTCAATCATAGCACGCGCCGACGCGCGTTCATTGTTGATAGCTGGAGCACTGAGTAGAATGGCGTCGGTCTAAGAGATTGTGGTGTTCTGTTCTTGGGTGTAATAAGGAACACAGCATCATATTGATGTTCCTAAATCCGAACCGCTGAAGACGCAGTGGCTGAGTTTGTTTTCGAAGGGAATATTCCCCACGATCAACGTCAATGCTTTCATGTTTGCGCGAATCATTTCACCAGACTGCTTTACAAACGAGGGTCAGTAAAAAGCTGGTTATTTGCTAAGGTTATTTGCTCCTGAAAAAAGGATCAGTACCAACTATTCGTGTTCCTGCTGCACCTCCAGAAGAACTGAAGTGAGTGTAATGTTTTATTGACCTTTATATTAATCTTTATATTAATCTTTGCAAATCGCTAGCACGCTTCACGATGAATGCGGCTATTTTTACACTCAGGTACATTATGGCATGTTTTCTATGTACGACGTTATCAACGGTGTACGCACAGAACAGAGGGGCGAGGTGAGCAAAGCTCATTATCATTTAAAGACACATGCACTTAAACGGCGTGCTGAAAACAGAGTTGTTTTTGACCAGGTAAAATGAGTGTTTTCTTACAATACTAATGAGAATTTTTAATTAAAGTATATTACAAACTTTTAATTTAGACCCTAAAGAATCATATTAGCTTGTACAAAAATGACATTATATGACCCCTTTAATATAGTATGATCTACTCATGTACCATGTCATATGAGTCAAATATGTGTTAAAACACCTTTTGTATCAAGTTGCTTTGCATAACACAATCTGTTAACGACTTAAATGTGAGATTTTCTTATTCAAAATGTTGTTGTTTTTCCATCACAGGTTCACAGACATTGATTACATTTAGTAAATGTGGGTAAAATAAAGAAAAGTCAGAGATTTCAATATGAATAGTTGATCAAATTGAGACATTTTCCTTATGAGACATGTCTTCACAAGCATCCGTAAAAGCTGTTTATGGCAGGCATGATGTACAAAAGGGGCATTTGCAAGTTTGTTTGAAAATATGCTTTATTTTGGTACTGTAATTCTGCTTGGTGTCACTAGTGTCGCAGAAACTACATCACTTTTACAACAGTACAACACTATGCTGCTGTATTAAAAAGGTTTTTGTCAACCAGCAGTGCTAGACAGATAGTAAATATTAGTTTAAAAAAGGTCACATCCATGCCCACTTCTGTTGTATCCTAGACCCTGTGATGTCAGAGCCTGCAACAGATTAAAATGAACCATGTGATTTGGAGTTCACTCAGGAGCAGTGATAGTAATTACAGATGGCTTTGACAGTCCCTCAGAAAAAAGAGAGAAGGAAGACTCAATGTGAATTGATTTAGAAACCGTGAGTTTCTCTGGAGGGGGAAGTGGACTCTTCGAGGACCAAACACAGAGCAAGGAGATAAGAAAGCAAAATGAGGCCACTGCCTGAGGGTCTCAGAAATCTACTGGGACAGTAAAGAGAGGAAAAGAGGGGGCAGAAGAGGGTGGCTTTCTGGTACAGCAGTCGACAAGCACTCAGAGTAGCTGTCAGGGAATGCATGGACACTTTGCACAGCCAAAGCAATAGTCACCAATGACAGATGAAGATTTTAGAAATACATATATTTTTCAATCAAAGGCTTATCAAGAAGACTTACTAATTTCTGTGAATTGATTCTTTTGAACAGCTCGTTTGAATGAACCAGTTCAAAAAGGTCCCTGACATCCCGGCATTGCATGCTCTAGAGCTCTCCAGTCATAATTTATTAGGTTTTCAACTTCAAAATTTCACATATAATTCAGTTACTTGTCGTTTCTTTGCAATTATTTATGAAATTTACTAGTGATTTTTGAGTAAAAATTGTTTCAAAGTAAATACTACTACTACCAGTGTCGTTATATTTTACAACTCAAGCTTGTCTATTGGTTAAGTCCTGAACTGAAATGTGTTATCTGCTGAACAGCCTGCCAATGTTCATGTGGTATAAATTTCAGCAAACAATTTTCCTCTCCATCTCCGTTGGTTATCCTGTTAAACATCAAACCTGATTTCAACAGCATGCCAAACTGACAAATCACATTTGTAAAGTGCAGGCACTTCTGCTGTGGACAATGAATTTTACTCGCATCTTGATAATTGTAATTCAAATCCACAGCTAAGCCAGCCTTTGTTTTTTATAGTCTCTATAGACTCAGTAACGCTGAGAACATAAAGATGAGATGACAAGCTCCATAATGCTTTGCATTATATTCCTCAAAGGTGCAGCCCTCTTTTTGACAGTCTGGATGAGTAGTGAAGGCTCAGAGTATTACATCTGAAAAAGATTGCAATATCATGTCTTATATATGGAGCAAACAAGAGGACTACATTGTGAGAAAAAAAAAGCATCTCTGATCAGGGCTCTGAGGTAATGCTAAGTACAGAGTCTACTTAAAAACACTCTTTGGAGCATTTTAAATAGAAATACTTTTGCTGTAAAGCAACTCTCAGAAGCATCTGATATTTTGTCTGAAAGTGTAGCTCAAATCAGAGAGACCGTCTCTCATATGCTCTGGCAGCATTAGCTTGCTGTTTTGGGTTAATAAAATAAAATTAAATAAAAAGCCAGAAAAGATGATCTAAGATCAGCAGTTACAGAAAAGGTTATCAAGCTAACAAGTCCACAGCAGTATGATACACTGCTTGCAGGTGAATGTGTTTGACCGGGCTTGAACGAGAAGTCTGTCCTCGACTTGACTGTCCTTGAAAACTCAGTGTGACTGGCCATGCATTTAACATCATGATGAGTGTCTCCTGTGAAAATCAATGGAAGGAAATTACAACGTGCTTGCACAAAACTTCACTACCGCAAGTACGTGGACGAGGTTTTTTTCACAGTTCCAAATGAGCCTTCCCATTTGTGTTTGGTCAGCAGGAAAATGTCCTTTAAATGACACTAATGATAATTAATGAAAAGATTTAATGGCAATAAATGTTGTCTGTGATAATTAACTTTGGTGTGGAAATTAACAATTAACTTCCTGCTGCTCGCCCCTGGCATGCACGCCAAATGCCAGTCTTTAAACCCACCGAATGGGAATTGTGTTCTTAACCTTTAATATAAATAAAGACAAAAATACTCAAGAATTGACCAGATAAAAGAACAACATTTGGGATTACCACGCAAGTAGTTAGTCTAGAGGAAATTATGGTTTTGAAGTGGCTTGGCAATGAAAGTGTACCTTGATAAAGCTAGAGGGGAAATATACCGCATTAATCTGGATCGCCAATGGATATTTCTAAATGTCCACTCAAATGACAAACAGGTTTTCTCCTTCCAGAACCAAAACCCTCAGGATCTGTCAATGTGCACCCTTCTCCATCAACTCTTAGCGTGAATCTCGAACATAGAGGTTAGAGTGCTGTAGGTAACAAACATGGCCAGAAAACATATTCTATGATTCTTCTTGGCAAGACTCTCAACGACACGATAAAATCCATTAGGAAGAAAGCGAAGTGGACCAGTAGTCCTAGTAAATGCAATGTGACAGTGGGAAGAGTTTTCTACTAGTTTGCTCCAGGCCCCTGTAGTACCATATTTCAACTGTACAGAATGCCAGTCTGTGCAAGCCTGCCTACATAGTGAAGACACTCAGTAACTCTCCTTCGCCGCAATGCACCTCCAACTGCTAAGAAAAGAAATGATTGATTCTGACTTGGGCCGTTCAATAATGCAATGCAATTAATCTCTATCCCTTACAGAAATCACTACGTGCTTACTACAAGTGCTTGAGGTAGAGGCAGACTGTGTGCTCAAAACTGGCAGGAAGCACTGGCACGAGTACTATTGTGGAACTGGCAGCCAATGTCACATCTCCTGCAGACAGACCCTGTATGCCATGTAAGTTTTCAGTCAACCTGGAACATTGAGGGGAGGCAAAGAGTAGAAAAAACAGTGACAGTCTATAATTGGGGAACACAACAACCCCAAAACACAGCTGCCATCAATCAAGACCAGTTTATGGAGCCGATAGGAGGCCGTTATTCCCAAATCTTGCTCGTATAGACCATGTTGTGGTCAATTCATCTTAATCTGCTCACATACTCACACACATATTAACCTGTGCTGTGAAAGAACACCTTTGCGATTTGCAATCTGCCAGATTTTAACAATCGTCACACTGCAAACAAGCCAAGCCTTTTCCCATCTTAAAACAGATAGAAACAAAACTGCATAATGATTTAGCACAACACTTGAAGTGCAATGGCTTAATTTGCACAAAAAAAAATTCAAGTTACAGGAGGTCAACCAGGCAACATTGACAGAGGCATAAAATATTGCCATAAAAGCATAAAGTTTTAAGAACAGGTTCCCGTGTGATGCGGCTAAAAGTAGCTGCCAGTCTGAGGCAATTTGGACGGGCACATTTTCTGGCAGACATTCATTTTTCTTCCCGCAGTCTAGAGGGTGATGCCACTCAAGTTTTCAATCAGTAGAGAAATACAGTAATGAGCTTGTGGAAAGGCAATCAATGGTACATGTTCAGAGAGAGACAGAGAAAAATAAACTTGGTTAATACAAAGTGAGCCTTCATATAATAAAGCAATAGTTTGTAACTGCCACAGTAAGTGGGCATGTCAATATTTGGTGTTGCTGAATGAGCTTTCTCAGTTAATTTGTGTATTCTGAGATCCGTGCATGGTGAGGTTAGTGCACAATAGATCTTGAGTACTGGAAGTGCTTAAGAATCCCTAAAACTACAGATAAATGATGCATGAGATGGTTCAAGCCCATTAAATCTTACAGGTATAAGCACACTCTTGAGAATCTAGAAGTGTACATCATATGTCCTCATGACCAGGGACATTGGAATATTTTCCAACAACTTTCATGTCAAGTAATGGTGCCATTACTAGGTCAATCCCCAGGAGTGACCTGGGATTAAATGGCTTGATTATGGCCTCAATGGTGATGGCTCACAGATCATTTGTTGAGGAGATTAAAAAAAACAAACAAAAAACACACTTCCTATTACCAGCCTTGAGTTTAACCCACTGTGTTATATCATATTTGCTTTGAAAATACAACATTTAGAGCATTTATAATGGCATTTAACAGAGGTTTAGCCATTATGATTCTTAGTGGTTCTATTAATATAGTGATATACTTTTTTTTTAATAAAAACTTAATTTGTAATAATGTATGTATAAATTATACACACATAAATATAAACAAATAATATTAATATATATTTTATTATAGCATTATATTTTGTTTCCATTGCTGGGACGGCAAATCCCTTCTCTTATGATTGCACATCCCAGGAAGAGTATTAGAGAATCAGAGACAGAAAAAACATCCCATTTGAAGGCATGACACAAAGATGTCAATGTATTCTGAGCTCCTAAGTGCATTCTGGGTATTGTAGTCCTGCCATCTGCATGCTTTGAGAAAGAGGCCCATATTGAATTGCATTATGATTCATCCACCCAGGATTCAGGCTTTCATCTGCAGAATATAATTACTCTGTAAACTTGTCTCCCTGGATTCATTGTCAATATGAAACACGCACAAGCTGTCAGATTTTGAAAAGTTCCACCGTAAACATGCACTTTGCAGCCATTAACCCTTTACCTTTTCAGTTCCGACCTCTGTTCCTTCTCTGCAAAATTATTTATTCAAAAACTGGGATGCATCCAGGATCACTGTGGTTTGAGGAATACAAGTAGTTGATGAACGCACACACACATTGTCCAGTTATAAAATTCACATTTGGAATTTTGGACCAAACCCAGCTGTCTCATAAGTCTTATTTACAGCCACTCTGTCTTACGCTCCCACAGTGGAACAGTGAGGAAAAAAAAGCATAACTTTAGGACTCAACAACGATGGTACGCTGGCCCAGGGCCAGTCTGTAAAGGTTTCGTGCCATCTGACAGAACCGTCACTTGAACTAAAAAGAAAACAGTCCTTTTTGTAGAGCCCTGAACTCACTAAGCACTTCTGATAGCAGTGGCATTATACGGCCCATCTCCGAGTGCCCTGGGCACATGACAACAATGGCTTTTCAGAGTTGCTCTAGAGCAAAAAGAGTTGTGTTTTTTACTCGCAAGTGCCAAAAGCACCTCAAGCTTCCTCTCTTGGTTGTCCGTTAAACTCCTGCCTCTTAACAAAGGGATGTGATTTTCAGACGTGGAAGTGGGGACAAAGCAGCATGACCGTTGGGGACGTTTTCCCAGGCAATTCTCGGCTGAAGCCAGAGCACTCACCCCAAGTGCACCAGCAATGAGATGTGCACGCACGCAACACTTCCAAGTACACAGAGCCACCAAGATGAGAAAAAACTTGTGCATTAAAGGACAATGTGAAGCTGCTTCGATACGTATGACTTGTGAATGCCAGAGATCCAACAAGACATTTATATAACACATTTCCCATTTTGAATTATGATACTGCTTGGTTCGTTGGACCGTTGGTTCGGATTGCTTTCTCATCTCAACCGAACCAGTCCAGAGTTAGTTTTCAATCAGACTGAGACCACCTTATTCAGGCGATCTCCGACTGATTGTAAATTGGTGCAGATCTAAGCATGATTGCCGTGTTCATATATGCCTAAACAAACCAAACTGAAGGAGAAAACACACCAAGTTCCGAAACAAACGGTCCAAATAAGCCAGAACACCCTTAGTTAGTTGCATAATTTACTAATGAATTTTCTGTTGAAAATGAAATATTTCGACATGAAATATTCATTCAAAATCACCTACGTGCGTTATATCTGCATAATACCTGAGAATGGCGTTTCCACAGCGCATGATGTCTAAGGGAACGTCTGCCAATTCCACCAACTGCGTTAAATGTAGCCTATAATTTGTATTATTTAAAATTATTTTTAACATTTAAAAACAGACGTTTTCAAATTCCAAAGCCTGTAGAAGGTTCCTATTGGCTATACTGACTTAGGCTACAGCTTTCCTGGTAGCCTTGAGTAAATTAACTTGTCTAAGAAAATTATTCATAAAACATAAATATCAGTTGAGCCTATGTTTACTTTCTTCACTGACAGACGAAAATGAAAAGACTATCAGTCAAAGTTCAGCTTTAGGAGGGGAAGAAATAGGGCAGGGTAAGGAGAAAGAGAAAAATAAAGATGAAGATGAGGAGTGAGCAGGTACTGACAAATAATCTAATGCCCACTGACATGGTTTTAAAGCTATTTCGTTTCCATTTTTTGGCCTTCAAAAGTCTTAAATTGCACATAGCTCTGGGTCCGGTTTCCCGATAACGCTCACTCTTAGCCTGCTAAGAAGACTCGAAAGATATATCTTACCAAATTTGTTTATTTTCCTAAGTGTGTTCCCCGAACTATACCTTAGAAAGCTGCTTAAGATATACCTTCTTAAGTGCGACGTGACACGGCGCTGTCCGTGGCCATGGTGCTGAATTGTTTGAAATCGATGGCTCGAGAATCAATTATTCCCTCGTGCAGGGGCTGTTTATGTGAAAAAGCGGTCATCTTTATAAAAGAAGCACTTCAGAAATAGTTGAAATTGCAATTTATTATGATTATTGGATATTATAAAAAATAATCCAAACTATAAATAGCCTATAATAGCCTATCCTACATATTTTAAAATTGTAACATAGCCTATTGCTGCCACAATAACCTTTTCAAAAATTTACATGCCGCCTTTTCTTTCCCATTTTTGTTTGCTGAGGTGGAGCTGCGATGAAATATTGTTCTTGTGTAAATACTTTCCAGCATTTCAGTAATAAAAGTTTACATCTTGCGTACGGTGCTCGGCAGTGATCAAAAAGGATTTAAACCGTGAATTTTGAATCTCTTGTAAACTCAGAGATGTGGATTCAGACGGCAATTAAATTACCACACGACCTGTTTGTCACAAAAACAGAAGGTACTAATTTGGCCAGGGATTTTTACGCGGATTGGGTGAGAAAAACACTGATATTATGGATTCGGACGGCAATAAAATCACCGACTTACCCCTGTAAATGTTTAAAATACCGGACGAGCCCATGAGAAACAATATTAGCGTCCGAGTAGGACTTAACTGACAATAGCCTATGCTTTCACTGGCCTTTAAAAGAGCGTTTTAATTCAATTCATAATATTGTATAATAATATAATTAAAAATCTAACAACAATCAGTGTAATGACAATTTTATTCTTTGCATGAAAACACTTGAATTAGCCTAATTTAATACTGTCTGGGTGTATTAAAACTTCAGAATTATATTCATTTAGACCTGCAACAACGCTAAGAGAGAGCTACGAATGGTCCAGGGCCCGGTTTCCCGATAACGCTCACTCTTAGCCTGCTAAGAAGACTCGAAAGATATATCTTACCAAATTTGTTTATGTTCCTAAGTGTGTTCCCCGAACTATACCTTAGAAAGCTGCTTAAGATATACCTTCTTAAGTGCGACGTGACCCGGCGCTGTCCGTGGCCATGGTGCTGAATTGTTTGAAATCGATGGCTCGAGAATCAATTATTCCCTCGTGCAGGGGCTGTTTATGTGAAAAAGCGGTCATCTTTATAAAAGAAGCACTTCAGAAATAGTTGAAATTGCAATTTATTATGATTATTGGATATTATAAAAAATAATCCAAACTATAATAGCCTATAATAGCCTAACCTACATATTTTAAAATTGTAACATATAGCCTATTGCTGCCACAATAACCTTTTCAAAAATTTACGTGCCGCCTTTTCTTTCCCATTTTTGTTCGCTGAGGTGGAGCTGCGATGAAATATTGTTCTTGTGTAAATACTTTCCAGCATTTCAGTAATAAAAGTTTACATCTTGCGTACGGTGCTCGGCAGTGATCAAAAAGGATTTAAACCGTGAATTTTGAATCTCTTGTAAACTCGGATATGTGGATTCAGACGGCAATTAAATTACCACACGACCTGTTTGTCAAAAAACAGAAGGTACTAATTTGGCCAGGGATTTTTACGCGGATTGGGTGAGAAAAACACTGATATTATGGAT
Source organism: Abramis brama (assembly GCF_963993115.1). Lineage (NCBI taxonomy): Eukaryota > Metazoa > Chordata > Actinopteri > Cypriniformes > Leuciscidae > Abramis > Abramis brama. The sequence goes on along the minus strand of NC_139966.1, from coordinate 46,782,727 downwards.
TCGGACGGCAATAAAATCACCGACTTACCCCTGTAAATGTTTAAAATACCATACGAGCCCATGAGAAACAATATTAGCGTCCGAATATGACTTAACTGACAGTAGCCTATGCTTTCACTGGCCTTTAAAAGAGCGTTTAAATTCAATTAATAATATTGTATAATAATATAATTAAAAATCTAACAACAATCAGTGTAATGACAATTTTATTCTTTGCATGAAAACACTTGAATTAGCCTAATTTAATACTGTCTGGGTGTATTAAAACTTCAGAATTATATTTATTTAGACCTGAACAACGCTAAGAGAGAGCTACGAATGGTCCAGACCAACCTTACGAAAGTGTGACTTACAGAAGATATACTTAGCGTACGAACGTTTCGGGAACCGTCCCATAAGGTTAAGAGAGAGGTTAAGGAATAGGTTAAGAACTACTTAGAGATAAGAACGCTTTGGGAAACCGGGCCCAGACCAACCTTACGAAAGTGTGACTTACAGAAGATATACTTAGCGTACGAACGTTTCGGGAACCGTCCCATAAGGTTAAGAGAGAGGTTAAGGAATAGGTTAAGAACTACTTAGAGATAAGAACGCTTTGGGAAACCGGGCCCTGACCTATCAGAGCTAAAAAATAAATCCGAAACCCCCTTAACTACCTCAACATTTGAATGCCCGTATCTGTGGGTGGGTCTGTGGTGGGGTGGTAATGTGGGGTGGTAATGTGGGCTGATGTGGCTACAGTGCCAGGGCTGAATTTTTGTCCCAGTCCACCCCTGACCTAGCCAGAGCAAGAGGATGTTGCAGTGGAGTTAAAAGTCGAAGAGGTGAAGTAGGCTAATGTCAAATTTACATAATTGTGGTTCTGATTTATTTCTGTTATAGTTGTCTTCAGCCAATTTATGTTTGAATTTGCATTGTGAAAAACAAGGTTGTGTTCCATTTTGTGGTGTTCAGCAATTTTAACATAGTATCGTCATCATATCAGTGTAGATGTAGATGGACCAAAATAAAACCATTAAAATATCAAGTAAATAAGTATTGTGATACTTGGTGCCACAGTGACACACTTGTCCCAAAAAGTATTGCTATACCACAATACTCAATATGTTGTCCCACGGTGAGTCATTTTTCCCTGTTGCACCTACACAAAATTTGAGGGTTCCCCCACCTGCCAAATCCCACTTTAACCACTGAGTGTATCCCTAGGTTTAACAGATCTTCTTTACAGTTCAACTATTCTGTTTCGCTCTTTGTATAGTTCAGTAAAGGTTTAGCTATACTGTATGCACAATTTATAAAAAAATAAAAATAAAAAAACATAAAAAAAAAACATCTTGGCTGTGAATGTGACTCGGATCATGTCTTGGATGTGGGTGAGAGAAAAGGAAATCAAGCACAGCTGGCAAGAGGCCGGGTATTAGGCCAGCTTGTTACCACAATGCCACAGACTGCAGCACTTTTATGGTCAACTGAACAAAAGAACTCCCGTCCCATTTTTCCTCAGAGCTAATTTTCTCTAATGAACGCCTTGCTGATTAAAAAAAGTACAGAGAGATCTTTCAAAAAAGAGGTTGTACTTGTGCATCAGGACACAATAGCGACTGAAGTTAAGAAAACTTTGAGGCAATGCATCATGGTTGGGCTGCTCAGATCAGATTGAAAACTGATTTAGCGTGTAAAACGGCACACACTACAGGAATGAATATTAGCATAGCACCGCTGTGCCTCACCAGGATGGTATGTTATCTCAAAATAGAAAAGAAAAAGAAAGAATACCCAAGAGACTCCCTCCCCTTGCGGTAACATGGACCCCAGAATCGGTTTATGGACTACTTTACAATGCTAATCAATGTAGCTCCTGATGACGAATCTTAGCAGCTGTAATGAAAGAGCAAGCGTCAACTGCTTCACGTCGAACGACATTTGCAATGCTCAGACAAAAGAGCTAAAGGATTCTCATTTATTCTACGCCATGAGGGTTTGACCTGTCAGTTGCTGCAATAAATCACCTCATATCTACTGCAAAGCCACTGAATAATAATGGTGGTCAAAACATAATGAGCAAAGCTAAGAAATTGAATGTAATTAGTAGCTACAGAGAGAAGTCAAAGACTGCTCTAGCATCAATAAGCAGTAGACGAAACTTTTGTGCACTTTATGTGAGGATTATTATCTTAGTGCATTTGAGTGACAGAGTTGTTGCCTATGTAGGCAGACTCAAATCAGTCTTTTATGAGGGGCCATTTTGGTTTAGGTGCTAACTTACATGTATATCTTATCTACAGTACATGAGAGCTGAAGTCTCATAGGCAAATAAATCTTTACATTTACATTTATTCATTTAGCAGATGCTTTTATCCAAAGCGACTTACAAATGAGAACAATAGAAGCAGTTAAACTAACAATAGGACAACAATATGCAAGTGCTATGACCCTTCCAGTTTAATATAACGCAGTACCAGTGTTTTTGTTTTGTTTTTTTTGTTCTTGAAAATGGACACGGACTCAGCCACTCTGGTTGAGTTGGGCAGGTCATTCCACCAGCAGGGAACAGTCAAGGTAAAGGTCCGAGAAAGACATTTTGTGCCTCTGAGATGACACCACAAGATGACGTTAACTTGCAGAGTTGGATGGCACGTAAGTCTGAAGTAATGAGTTTAGGTAGAAGGGAGCAGAGCCAGTGATTGTTCTGTAGGCAAACGTCAGTGACTTGAATTTGATGTGAGCTGCAACTGGCAATCAGTGCAATTTTTTGAGGAGAGGAGTGACGTGTGCTATCTTCGGCTCGTTAAAGACCACTCTAGCTGCAGAATTTTGGATCAGTTGCAGAGGTTTAATAGTGCAAGCTGGAAGACCTACCAGGAGAGCATTACAATAGTCCAGTCTGGATAGAACAAGTGCTTGGACAAGGAGTTGAGTAGCATGCTCTGATAGGAAGGGCCTGATCCTCCTGATGTTGTACAAGGCGAATCTGCAGGACCGGGCAGTTCTAGCAATGTGGTCCGTAAAGTTCAATTGATCATCAATTGATCGGCTGACCTTGATGGAGTTATGGATGACGAACCTAGCTGAATGGAGAAGTTGTGGTGTAGTGTTGGGTTGGCCGGGACCACAAGCAGCTTTGTCTTCGCAAGGTTTAGTTGAAGGTGGTGGTCCTTCATCCAGCCAGAAATGTCTGTCATTCAGGCTGAGATGCGAGGAGCTACTGTCGGATCATCAGGATTGAATGAGAGGTAGAGTTGTGTGTCATCAGCGTAGCAGTGATAGGAAAAGCCATGTTTCTGAATCACAAATCCTAGTGATGTCATGTAGATGGAGAAGAGAAGTGGTCCAAGCACTGAGCCCTGAGGCACCCCAGTAGCTAGATGTTGGGTCTTAGACACCTCACCCCTCCACGCCACCCTAAAGGACCTACCTGAGAGGTAAGACTTGAACCATTGGAGTGCGGTCCCCGAGATGCCCTTCGTCTTTAGGATTGACAGGAGAATCTGGTGGTTAACTGTGTCAAAAGCAGCAGACAGATCCAGCAGGTTGAAAACTGAGGATTTGGAAGCTGCTCTTGCCAGTCTCAGAGCTTCAATATCTGCTCTTCAGCTGTTGTGCAGAGCACCACAAACTTGAGTACAAATTTAAACAGCGTGCTAGCTTTGAAGGAGCATAGTAACATTTAGTAAATAGTGGCACATATGAGAAAAAGAGGTACACAGACACAATCTCCCACATGCACACACTGGAAAGTGACAATCTGGCACTTACACTACTACAGAAAACCAAAGTTGATTGGGTACTTTCAAAAGAAACCTTCACTGTATACAAACATGCCTACTTCACTTCTACACTGTATGGAAAAAGCAATACTTCATATAACCAGGGTGTCTATTCAGAATTAACAATACAGTATAGGCGAACAGTAATTTGACTTGTATATGCTGAGATTCAGAAGTGTGCAACCAGTGGAGACTTTGCTATCCAATGAGAACGCAGAGGAGACATCAGATTCAAAAAGATGGGGAAAAAGAGGTAGACAACTGTGAGCCAGGTGAATGGTTTAAATTGCACGTTTAACAACACCTAATTTTCATGATTGGTACATCACGTCAAAGAACACATCAAAAGGATAATGCCAACATGACAGATTTAGAAACTTCATACACGGCCCATGTGAGTTCCTCAGAAACACCTACACTAGTCCTGAAGCCTCATCTGCAATTTTCTTGCACTTCTATTGCTCTTTTTCTCTATTCTTCACTCTCAGCTAAAAGCAAGGTTATAAATTATTGCAGTTCTGCAATGATTAATCATGTTAGAGGTGATTTTGAGAGACTTTGTGTTTGTTGTGGCGCTGAAATAACTCAATTATGTTCTGCAAATGCAGCATGCGACTAACATCCAACAGAATGGCTAATAGACCGAAAGTGCTGATGTTGGTGTGATGTTGGGGTGACACAAATGATTATACTAAAAGCAAACAATTTTATTTGGCTGCACTAACTTTGTCATTTGAACAAACGTTGGTGTCCAAAATGAGCTGTTTGAGAGCTCATAAATCAACATGAGATGTCTGGGGGGGGGGAAAGAGCAATCAAGTGGCATTATAATTCAGAGATTCACATAATTAGTGTAATGACCTTCAACTACACTGTAAAAAATAATAAAACATTTTATTAAATCTGTATGCGTGTCTTTTCCAACATCTAACATCTTTCTTATTTTACTTAATATGCATAACTGCATAAAATAAGACTTGGTTTCATATAATTTATCTTAAATAAAAATAATAATAAAAAAAAAAAAAAAAAAAAAAAGAAATTCTCAGAAAATGTATATTAAGCAATTTTACTACTCTTTTTTGCAGTGTAATTTACATTGCAGCACACTAACCAGGCTGTGTGGGTCATCTAAAGCTGGCATCTACTTTAACAGTCCCCAAATGATGTGCTTTTTCAAACCAATAATTCAAGTGTAATTCGTTCTATTTTGACACTTATCCATATGCTGTGAGCAATCAGGGCTAAGCAGAGCTTAACGCATATCTTAAGACTTCCACTGAAGCTGTTTTCAAATAACCAAAGGCAGAAGCAATAAGAAGCGGTGATACACATAAAATTTAAAGAAAAAAATTCAAAATGACTGGTTTTGACAGAGAAACCATTCGAGCGCAGAGTTGGGGAAAGTTACTTTTAAAAGTAATGCGTTACAATATTATGTTACCAGAACTACAATAACCGCCAACTCAGCACACAAAATGCCTTTGCACTTACTCCAGATTTCTCTCGCCATGTGGACAGAAGAGATGTCAGTCAATAAATGGGAAAATAAAGTAACTTGCGTTACTTATTTGAAAAACTAACTCAGATATTTTGCTGTAAATGTAAAAGTAATGCGTTACATTACTCATTACTTGAAAAAAGTAATCTGGTTATGTAACTCCCGTTACTTGTAATGCGTTACAGCCGACACTGTTTGAGCAGATGGATAGAGAAACAGTTAAAACCACAAACTACAACTGTGCTGTATACAAGGCATTTGGACCCTGACCTCATCAGAGGAGTTTGATCAAGCGAAAGGGAGTGCAAAAGTGGAAGATGGGGAGGGGATCTTCCCAGGCATCCCATATATGTCTGAGAGGCTGCAGGCAGAGTGGACCATTAGGAGGATCCAGCGCTTGATGATGAAAGCTGTGATAGAATGTGCACAGCCATTTCACTGAAAGCTACATACTGAAGGATGCCACACTCATGGATCCAAGTCAAATGTCACTTACCTAACCAAAACACGTTGCGGACGGGGCTAAGTTCGGCTGGCATCCAGGCTACAAAACACATACACATTAGGACCGTTTTTTACATTAAATGCAACATAGTAGCACAAAAAAAAAAAAAAAAAAAAAACAGCTAACCTATATGAAGTGTTCGAGAAAGCCAACAAATTCCTAATTCAATTCTGTCCAAATTCCTATTCAAAGAAAAATGCATAACACCGTTAAGATAACAGAAAAAAATATTAAATGCTTTCAATAATTTTAAAAGTTAAAAAAAATTACAGAGAAAAACATGTTCTAAAATTAGGAGGAAAGGGAGAATAAAAAAAGGTATAAAGAAAACAAAAAATAAATGAAAATGCCTTAAATGAGAAAAGTACTAAATGCTGACATTTACCTTTATTATATGATTAAGCAGTTCATGTAAACAGAATACAGTAATTGTTAACCTTAACCTACAAGAGATCATGCTCATAATTAGAACCAACATTATCACGGTAAAATATGTTAAGTACTGCGGTTTTGCACAGACATTTTAGGCACGTTTCTGACAAAATTAAGGAGGTTGGGTCCCTTAGAACCTCATTAAGCAGGCAAACGAAAACTGCAATGTTAAACAATCCTGTTGCATTTAAATTTAATTTCTTTGTGATGTGCGATGGGTACAAGTGAGCATTGACAAAATGGTAGTAAACAAACCGCATTTCTTAGCATTTAATCAAAAATAATGCCAAGCAGCATGTAAACTAGATTGACGAGGTTTGCCCATGCCATGTCTTAATCCAAGTAATTCCTTTCTCTGATAATCGTGATAATCCCTAGATATGGCTTGAGTCCTCCTATTTAGTTTATAGGGGTTCTGCCCTCTTTTTATTACTCACCAGGCAAGTAAAGTAATCGGCAATGATTTTCATTGGTTGCAGCAAAAGTGTGAAAATCAATTTATAGTGTTACAATATAGCTCTATAATTTCCACTTTGTAGCATATTTTCTTTTTGTAAAAAAAAAACTTATTTTGTAAAGAATAAATATAAATATAATTAAAGCTGCAAGCAGCATTTATCGGGGTTCAAGCAATTAAGGCCTTTAAAACCAGGGACTAGTTCGCAAAAGTAGGTTTTGGACAAAATTCGACATAGCAGAAAATTTCCCCTGCCTACATCCAGAGAGATAGCCATTTTGTCCGCCTTGAGCCAAGGATTCCAACGGTATAAGACACTTGATCCTGGGACAAACTTTTGGTTGCTGTAGCGCCACCTATGGGCCATTCGGGGTCATACTCTGATAGGTTGTCCCCAAACTGAGGCCTACCATCTGGCCAGGTTTCATGTCTCTAGGCCTTACGGTTTGGCCTGCACGATGCGTTTTACGAATCCTTACAATTACAATAGGGTTTCAGCATTTCATGCTTGAATCCCTAATTACAAATATTTCTAGTGTTAGCATGGCTCTTCCCCCCATGTAGAAAACCAACTAGATTAGATTACTTCACATTTTTTGCTGCAAGCAGAGCTGTAGAGAAGCACTGACCAAAGCTGCTGACCATAAATTGAACAATAACACTTGATAGTTTATCTGACACAATGAGGATGAATTCTCAGTGGACTTTGCCATCTGTAGTGGAGAGTGCCGTGATCACTGGGGTTAAGATATCATTACCAGATGGAGTTAATATTGCTGTTGTTTACTCTACTTAGCACTAGTTGTCATTTAAACTGGCATTTTCAGGTGTCCCCATCAATTCAATTCAAAAAAAAAAAAAAAGATTCCATAACTGTAGAGGCCTGGCACACGTTTGACTCGCCCCGAGATGAGTGTGATACTCATGGGGAGGATGATACGGTACTGTCATTGAAAATTAATGCTTAATGCATTCCTTAATGGCTCTTACACAACACATCAGAATTCATCATGCCTCTTTGATGCTGAAGGCTCCATCGCATGCAGAGAAAAGGGAGAGATAATAGGTTACGCTTTTGCTTTCAGCGAGGACATTTCCAGTGGGAGGATGAGGTGGCCTTACAGTACACGGTGTGAGGAGGAAGTATCAGTGCAGTTTCGTGATATGACAGTCCGAATGTGATGGGATGGCCTAAAGTTCATGGGCAGAAAGAACAGCAACATCTACAGTATAAGGTGAGGAGAAGGCATTAAAAAAAACAAGGAAGCACTAAACAGGCCAAGGTTTTTTTTTTTTTTTTTTAGCACTAAACAAGTTAGCTAAAGTCTCGTTAGCTACAAAAACAAAGAGAAAAGCTAATGATGGACAAGGGAAGATCTCCTAATATGGACAAATTAGCTGGTGTAAGAGCTCAAGAGTTAACTTGCACAGTGGAATGTCATGTCATGGAATGTGCTGTATGCCCAGCTAAAACAAGCTTAAAGGGTTTATCCAAAAAAATAAAGTTATGCCATTCATCATTGTGCTGATCCAAACCTTTTTCAATTTCTTGAACAGAAAAATAAAATACATTTTTTTTTTGTAGAATATCCTGGCTGGTTCCATAATAAACGTCAAAGAGTACCTGGACAAAAGTTGTTTTAACGCAAAGGGTGGCCACACCAAATATTGATTTGATTTAGTTAATGGAAAAGCAGCCCTGATCTGTTTTATGAACTGAAACTCAAAACACATTCAAGAGATCAGACTTAAAATTAACTGAATGGAAAAGAGTTCCCAGGGTGCTTTTGTCCTTCAAAGAATATTAAATATGGCTGTCAATAGATAAAACATTTTTTAAATCATGATTAAATCGCACCATTTTGTGTGATTAACCGCACACCATAAAATGATCATGAGATTAATACACCATTTACCTTGTTCAACACATTAATTTAGTCATCATTTGCTATGTATATGCAATTGTATATGCTCACGACCTCGAAGATCATCTAACTGCGTTTCGTAAAACACGTTGAAGCAATTTCAATTGCACGTGCATCAGTATTTTATTTGCGTTAAATTATTTTAACACATTAAGCATTTTAAAACTAATTGCATGCTTTCACGTTAAACGTTGACAGCTCTAATGTTAAAATAAATAAATGTATAAAAAAGGTTTAGATCTTGTTCTTCACAAAAAAAAACTGTCAGTTACTTAAACATTGCAGTTTATAGCAAAGGATGACCATGACTAACTGTGACCTGATCCAGTGCAAGGACAAACAGTGCAAAGTGGTTAATGAAAGTGGAGAAGAATATCCAGTCATCATAACACCAAGAGAGTCCATGTGACGTGCAATTAAAAACAGAAGACAAAAAAGATGAATCCAGAAAGTGTGCCAAATACTTTCATCTCATTTTATCCCAAATGAGAATGATGAGACAGTATCCTCCTGCTATTCAACAGAAGGCCTTAGGTAACCCTCTCTTTTTTGGCATAATTGCTAATGCGTAGAGAAAGATCAGCTGACTGTGAATGGTGACTGGGGAGGAGAGATGATTGTGGAGGGACTGGCAGGCTTCATTATCACCTACTAACTGTGAGCAGCTCGTTAAAATATCAGACTCCATCCTTCTTTAGCAACTACGGGCCTAAAACAGCTGCCGCTGCGCAACAGACGTTCCCATAACCATATTTCAAGAAACGCTGCCATCTTTCCAGAAGGATTTTGAGAGGGCTATGGGCAGATTTTAATTTGTGTTTGCTTGAACGTGTCTTTGGAAAGCAAAATTTTGCAACACACAAATTGTTAAGTGGTTGAAGGGACAGTAGATGACATTGCATTTAGATAAACAGTGAAAGAAATATTTTGTTGGCTTTCTACTATCTGCCAATATTAGGGGGGAAAAGAAAGGGAGGTGTTTGATTATAGTTTGGACAAAACAAATTAGCATTTTATCAGAGGGAAACATTTTGTTTTACTTTACTGTCAAAATGATGATTTCATATGCATTTATTTTTCCTTCAGGGTTTCATGTGACCTACTAGAGGAATCTCTGCTTTGATATAAGGCAGATCCTTGATTTAGCTCCCAGCTCCTTTGAGAAATCTCTTAGAAGTGCTGCCACTTTCTTTTTGGGAACCAAATGTATTCTGTCATTCTGGCAGCCTTGGTGGCTGTCATGAAGAATCCAACAAAAATCGCTAATCACACAAGAGGTATTTCCTCTTTATCAGACAAATGCAGGTATTTGCCACTTTAGTCTATATTACACGCAAAAATGTAACATAGCAATGACAACTATTTTGCACACATAGTGTCATATTTCTGTAAATTAACCTGTGCCCAGCTATTCATTTATTATCCTGGACTATAGCACAAAATAAAGTCATGTTATGTATAGGGATGAGGCAAACTATCTCAGACAAATACCATAATGTGTAACAAATGCCACCAACAAAAACACAGGGTGATATTAAACTCTACTCAAAAGAGCATTCGCAAGCAATTTTACTTCCGTAATGTGACATGTTTCTAGCTGAAACATGATTTCAAAATAAATAAAACTAATTGCTTAAAGGATAAATTCCTACACTCCAATTAATGAATCCGGAATAGTATGACAGATATTTAGCAGGGAGGGATTGAAAAATAAGAGGGTTGTCAGATAAAGATAACAATGTCACTTCAGGGGCAGATCAAGTTATGCATGATGAAATATTACAAAAACATATTTATTTATACAGTTTTACGACTGGTGCTATGATTATTTGCATTTTAAAACAATTGGTACTTCAGTGATACTTGAGTCTACTCCTGTGAACAGGAGAAAACAAATAAGCAAAATGGATGCTGTGCATTAGGTTTCTGGGAACCTCGCAGCAGGGAAAGGACACTTGCCCTGAGCTAAAATAAGGCAGCTAATGTTTCATTTAGGGAGTCTCTCTACAAGAAAAATATTCAGCATTTAAAATAGTATTTTTTTATACTAGTATGCTCAAGACGATACCAGTTTGCAGAAAAATGGGGTTGCAAGTTTTGCTTTATCTTGTTGAAAGCCGTTTGTAAGTTAATAAATAAAAGAGTACAAATTTCAATTTTACACAAAGATGCAAATGTAGGAACTATAATGGAATGATGGTTTGAAGTCTCACAGACTACGTTCATAGTCAGTCTTTCAGATTGACAACCAGATTTACTAACATGTGTGACTTTTGAATTGGACCAGCATAAGGTTCTGTATGTTACAGATTAGCCAATCTCACTCTTGAAATGTGAAGGAATAGGCGAATGTAAAAGAAGTCAGTTCGGTTTTATAGCCAAACTGTCTGTGAAGGCAACTGCATTTAGCCAATAAAAGAGAACTGAAAAACCATAGCCATATTTCCACTGCAAATAAATGAAACATTACATTCGGTCACCTCCACCAGAATGTCCTACAGTCCCTGAATAAATCAAACAAACATATTCTATCTTTCCACTACTCTTTGTTATGGTGATATGATCAATTTATCAGAACATAGTCCTCCCCCAAAGTGTGGGTCCTGCAGTGAGCCCACAAGTATAAAAATCAAGTGTATCATAGAAGGAATGACAGCAGGCCACACGAGGGAGAATTTGATAAATGAACGAGAATGGACACACTAAAACCTGACCGTGAATTATACATGAAGGCAAAAATGATGAAGAGAGGCAAGAGTGAGGCGAAACAAGGTACCCAGGCAAATCGAAGGGGGACGTGGTTGGGCTCGGGGAGCACACGCGTGACATTCCCAGGGTTTTGCTATGGGTTAATTAGCAGTTGATCCCTTTGTGCACGCCAAGCTGCCATTATGTTTTAAAAGCAGCATTGCTAGCTTAAAGTCTAATTACATTTAACGCACACCTGAAGCATTAGGCCAAACAGAAAATGTAAGTGGCATCTCTACATTTCCCACTAATCTAAAAATATTCCAAATGGCATTTATTCCTTCACTTCCTCTGAATGACTCAGTCGGACTCCAGCTGGGCCAATTAGGTGTTTAATTCTATGTTTCGTACAGAGCGCTTTGCTACTGCATATCAAAGTGAAAACCTGACATTAAAAATAACGCTTGAAAGAAAGAAGTCATTAAGCGAACAGGTTGCAGCATTCAGCTGACATCACAATCATCACAAATCGCTGATCAAAAACAGATGAAACATGGTTTCAGTCGCACAATTAATTCCACCAGTCATCCTCAATTCATGCTAGCAACGTCTGAGAACACCACAGTTCTGCAGGTTTAAATTCTCAGAAAGGTTGTTTGTGCAAATCAGCGCTTTCATGCATGGCGGTGATGACTACATCACTATTGCTAATGGTGATGAGTAAGTATCTTGGGCATTGCTTTGTCTGACTAACATGCCCCCACTGATTCAGCACTGTAAACACATTTTTTTTTTTTTTACCATGATGGAGACTTTCCATTCACTTCTATTGTTTTTATGCTAAGCTAATGATGGTTTCTGTCCCCTAATTTAACCACTAAACACAGAAATCATGTGTCATTACAGTATTTTTATTAACCCATTTGGGGACCCTTGTCTGGTGGTCTGGTGGTATCAGGTTATACTACCCTTGTTGGGACATTTTGGTCCCTCAAATGTAGACACACCCTGATGCAGTCACACTGAAACAAGGTTCAAGCAACGTTAGCATACTGTAGAAACTTAGACACTATCTCAATTTTGAATCCTGATCATCTTCCTTTGATTGCTTCAAAGCTTTCATACAAAGTGCATATAAAAAAACCCTAAAAAAACAACAACAAAAACAACAACAACACAGTAATACAAAAGACAATGCAACAACAAAGCTTTGCTAACACCTGCATTCAATCACTCTTAGACAGTCCGTCATTCACCAGGAGAGCTGTGGAATGAGGATTACAGGACTCCCAGCTCCTCTCTTCCCTGTCATTACCCATGCTGCCCCAGGGCATCTCATGAACGGGAACCTGCATTCTGTATACAAACTCTGAAACAACTTGAATTGAAACAAAAGATAGCTTGATCCAAGAAGACCACTACCGGTATTGTGTACAACTCATTTTAAACAAAGGCAGAACAAAGGTTGGGAAAGATGCTAGTCAGTGGTGTTTTTGAAACCTGGCACCACAGCCACCTGAGACCGCTATGCTGTTGAAAACGATGCCCCGTTACACAAACACACACAGGCACACACTCGAACTTCTCACCTGCGATTAAAGGGCAGTGTGCCATCCAAACACACCAAGTAGCACTCAAACAGCAGCAGCTCAGCAATGTACACCAGTATGGTCATAAATGTCCACTCTAGTGCACATTTAACGGCCAACACAGCATTAAACACATTCTAAATCAATAGAAACAAATGGTGACCGACTGAGGCCATCCATCAGACAAGGGTAGTGAGGTAAACACACCCCTAATACCCTTATAAACACTCACACTGACAAGGAACCTCAACTGCAGCAAGCTTAAGTCCCCTCCAGGAGTTTACGGTCTACAGATAAACCATTCATTCATCCCTCAAACCGGAGATGCTCATGATGTCTGCCCTAGGCTAGTGATTTATGCAATAGTAAAACAATGACTGATATCCAAGCTCTAATACCCCCCAGCCAGCAAGTGGAATCACTTACGGTGCAGGTGCTCGGAAGCATAGTAATAGACGTCCTCATAACCCTCATGATAATCCTCTTCCGGACGGTACTTTTTGCCCTTGCGTCTCCTGGACCTCCGGATCTGCTTGACGAAGCCAAGGAACCGATCCATGCCTACCCACCGTGTGCAGTCCCCCTGACACAGGCGCAGACCGCTGCACTCCGCCAGCGTGTGAAGGTTTGTGTTCTGTTTCACAAAGAGCACGGCTCCGAGAGATCTCAGAAAGAGAGAAAGAGCAAAACAGAGGCGGAGAGGGAGAGAAGGAGGGGTAGGGAGTTGCAGGGGGGAAGCGACGGATAGCAGTCAGCTGGAGAAGAGGGGTCAAATATCAGTCTTCTCTGGTGCACTGGTCTCCTTTAAGAAAACCGCGCGTGGAATGGTCCTCGGCAAACAGCTGAATGGGTCTTTGTGCAAGTGTGCACGCACATGTAGGTGAGAAAGAGTGAGGAGGGAGAAGGAGAGAAGGGAGGGGGGAACACACAGGGAAGTGACAAAAACACAAAGTTCAAAGGAACCAGCAGCAAGGCGAGGAATCCTTGGGCTATGACTGTCTCATTTCAGAGTGGGAACAGGGGTGGGGAGTTTGTCTGCCTTTAGAATAAGCATGAGGGTTTATCATCGTAAGAATGACAAACAAAGCAGTTGTGCACGAGTGGGGTGTGGATGGAAATCCTCAAGGGTCTCTCTAGCAATTCCATTGCAAGACAAAAGCGATAATTCCACAAGATAGAAGGGGCACTGTGGTTGCCGTGGCACTGACAAAAAGCTGAGAGGATTACAGCAATCTCCAATTCACCGCCAACACCAGCCTAGCCAGCCGGTGCTGCCTGGATCAGCGGCTAATAGTATTAATGGGGCAAGAGGACTTGTTAATTGAGCTGTTTGCCAACAATGACACCCAGGCGTGTGTCAGTAACGCATTTCATTCAGAAGGGGTGGGTGACATGTCACCCCCAGGGTGATAACACAACTCCTGAGACCTTATTCCTATTGTGCTGATGTCATCCTACCGCCTTGACATTGGGTAAAATGCTCAATGTCTGTTCTAACCTTCATGTACTTTTCATCCCAGCACTGTAGATGGACTATCACGTCAAAAACACCCTGTGATTCTTGAACTTATGGAATCACCCATTTTTTTTATTGCCAATTCTCACTGTGATTGGATGGCTGAGGTAGATCATCAAGGTCTAAAACATCATGGGAGAATAAAACACTTCACAGAAGGCTCACTTGTCACATGCAAGCGTCTTTTCCGTGGTGTTGAGCCTTTTCTTTTGTGCAACGCAGCAGGGGGCTTTCTTTGTCTGAGGTTTGTCATACGCACAAGCACATGGAGGTTTAATCCCACCCCGTTGAATCACTCCTTTTCTTATGTTGTGATTTTCATTTAACAGCTATAGCCAGGTTTTCACACGTTAAGGATTACATATGCATTATTTGGTTTGTCTGAGGTTTTGGAAGGAGGGAGAGAAAGGAGAAAAACAGGGGCAGAGCGGAGCCATCATCCAGCGGTAAACACACATGGTCTAGACATGTCAAGTATCGGTTTGCACAGGAGATATTCCCATTAAGTTCCCATTGTTTCCGGTTACATTTCTGCTGCCATTCTAAGAAAAAAAATACATTTATTATTATTACTATTATTTTGAATGCTTTTATTGTAATTAATAACATTATATGATCACATATTGACAGCCCATTTACAGTTGTACTAGAGCTTACTGCATGATTCTCAAATATCCTCAAACATTGATGAGCAGACACATGCTTTCTCATCAGGGAATGGTGCATCAAGGGAATTCACAGCTCTAACAATTTTGAGACCCAGACTTGTTTATCCAATCTGTCAGCCACCTGAGGCAATCAATGCACATTCAACAGATTCATTATTGTTTCAGGAAATACAAAAATCTAGATGCGATCTAGCTTGCGGGTTGGGTGTTTAATTATCTCAGTGGTCGCCATACCTGTAATTAGACATCCTCCATCCAAATTGGAAGACTGAGTTTGGATTCAGGGCAGCTGCTCTTTGCAAAACTGCAGAACAGAGGCAGTATTCTCAAGCAGGGGCGTATGAATCCGCATGAAGAGAGTTCCTTTATAAAATAATGATTGTCTTTATTGGAGATGTGCAATTCACAATGCAGTACTATTACTATTCATGCATTGTAATTAAAACTGGCTAGGAGATGGTGTAATTAGGGCTAATTTGCTATATTTCATAATATTCCATCTGGTACTTTGGAATAAGAACTGTAATGTGAAGCATCAAGGAGTAATAATTTTGTGATGGTTTGTGCTTGTATGTTATGAGGATTGTGGCAATGTTCCAGGTGTGAGCCTCTCCTGAGATTGTTTTCAGATAAACCACTGCAGTAAAAGCCAGGCTTTAAACACTGAGCCTGTTCCAAGCTCTTAGTTTCTCTGCACCTACTCTGAGCTAAGCATTTGCTGCAGTCACCTATTCTCCTGACCAGCTCACACACCCAAAATATAACTTTGTGTCTTATTTCTTTTTTGGCTCAATTCCATTTGTATGGTAAATGCTGCGGTATGTGCAGAGCTGCAATGGGAGTCATTCATAATGGCTGCATGATGAATTCCCTTAAAGGAACAGTTTACCCAAAATGAAAACTAATTTTTTTCACTCATACTCATGTCATTACAAACCATGTCGTTCCACCTTTAGTACTTTGTTCATGAATGTGACAAACAGAGCTATGTCCAATTTGTGTATGAATCTTCTGAATCAGAATGAAATGGTTTATTCAAGTTATTTATTCACATTAGTGTCTCGCCTGAATGGTGAATGCTTTTTTTTTTTTTTTTAATACAAATCTGATCTGACAGCTTTTATGATGTTTCTATTACAGACCAAGTCCTCATTCATGTCATGAAAAACAGAGAGGCCAGGACATTCTTCAAAAATTCACATTTTTATTCCATAGAAAGTCATACAGGTTTGAAATTGAGAGTGAGTAAATGACAAAATTTTCATTGTTAAAAGTGAACTACCTCAGCAGTGACAGGCAGACTGAAAGTGTATGCGTATGAGCAATCCAGGCAGAACTTCTTAAAGTCCTCACTTGTACAACCATTTGAGCGTGAACTGCCTGAGGCTTTTTCTGGAACCAGGGCTGTGCCAGTTTGTTGCAATATGGTAGCTCCTCTTTGGAAGCAAATCCATTGCCTGGGCAGAAAAAAAAGGCTGTCCAGACACTACATCTGCTATGAGCAAATGCTTCAGATGGTTGAAACAGCCTCTCAGTAGAGGCAGGAGGATGACAGGTTAAACGTTTGTGTTTTCACAGTTATTTGAACTGAGGCATTCAGAAGTCACGCAGGATTGCTGAGTCAAGTGCTTCACACCTTTACAAACAAACCAACCCACACAAATGAGAATTCAGTCTTTTTGAATGCTCAGCCTTCTTTCCCAATGCCCACAGTCTCCCTCTCATGGTTGAGTGAAGCTCTTCCTTTACTAATTTATCACGTCTGCAAAGTCTATATTTATTCCGCCCTTAGCAAGTTCCACAAAGTACAGAAGGTCTATTTTCATACCTTCAGCTCTAGACTCTTCCTCATTCGAGATGGGATTTCTGCTCAGAGTGA
Source organism: Abramis brama (assembly GCF_963993115.1). Taxonomy (NCBI): domain Eukaryota; kingdom Metazoa; phylum Chordata; class Actinopteri; order Cypriniformes; family Leuciscidae; genus Abramis; species Abramis brama. The sequence goes on along the minus strand of NC_139966.1, from coordinate 46,765,800 downwards.
AGAAACCTACACTTGACCAATTTGCTAATAATGGGCACCTGGATGGTTGCAGGGTCCATCCTCAAAAGGAGGATCAATGATTACATAAGCATGGTAATCCAAGCAGTTAACCTGTATGAATGTGCCTCCCCCATCTCAGAATAGATAGGAATGTTATTTACTTATTCACAATGTCTCCACTATAACTGTGAATATGGAGCTTATGGCTTGAACAAATTGAAAGCCTTAGCTTGCCTACCTCAATCTTCCATCATGACAGCCCTGATGTACTGTTATTACAAGAACAGAAGCATTTTAGAGTGCAGGCCCGAGCATGAATCAGCTAATGGAAGGGTTTAAAGGTCAGGCCTAAATGCTCGCCAAGATGTGAAACATCCCAAGACCTCCATTGACATTGTCATTAACTTAGTACATACTTAATCCTTTGCATCAGATCCTTTCCGAGCCTGACGTCAACATGAGATTAGGGGGAACCTCACAATGGTTGATTATTTTTGGTCGAGATGGTTGGTAAACCCAGGGGCGATCAAACAAGCCCATCAAATAACTCTGACTGAAGGGAACTCTCTCAATGAATGTTGTTAAGAAGCTGGTAAACAGCACCAGAATGACAAGAATAATCAAAAGCAAAAAACAAGGATGAAAATATGCATCTTTAAGTATAGCACTGCTGTCAAGAGCGAGCAGAAGAACAAAGATCGAAGGACTTACTCTTTCACATCCGCCCTCTGATTCATTTCACGCCCAGATGGTTAATGTTAGCCAAAGCCTTATGGGCTGACACCATCCTTCATTCAACATAAAAAAACAGTGGGCAGAACAAAACTGTGACCTTCCCACCCTCAACTGGGAGTTCTATAGCGCTATTGGAGTAGAGGAAAGAAAAACATCATTAAATCATTTAATTCAAGTGTGGGTCTCCCCTCTTCATACATGGAAGGCTAAATCCACTTTCAAGGTAATTATGTATTTGATTAACAGAAAACATTGAAAGGCTAATAAAGTACCACATACAGTATATGATCAACAAATGACCTATGTATGGAAAATAACAATTGTAGATAGTAGCTGACTCAACTTCTTGTGCTTTATAGCCAGATATAGAATCTTCCAGCTCACTAACACAGTTTGGAGATCAGATTGAGAAAAGAAAGGTGAAAATAAAATAAAACGTTAAATAAAAGCTCTGGTGTGAATCTGCAGCAGTTAATACACAAACTTCATGTCAAAGAGGTACTGTAGATGATTCCCATGCAGTCATTCATTTGGCTTGTGGTAACTGATAAAACATACTACTTTAAGTGTTGGGCAGTGTTAACCAGCCAGATCCTGATGTATCCACACCGATTGGTGTCAGAATATAGTCAAAGACCACTTAAGAGCTAGTCAAACATCAATGAAAACGAGTGGGACATTTTTTTTTAATCATTGGGGAGAAAATGCATGAGTGCCTGGCCCATCTGTGTGACCTGTCTAGTCTGCTCGCTCAAACCGACTGACAGACTTAGGCCTTGTTTACACCTGGTATTAAGATGCATTTTGGTCAATCGGATCACAAATAGACGCGGCAGACACATAACCGTTTACACCTGGCGTTTTAATCGGTCTTTTTTGTCCACTTTCGACCACTTCTGTCCTTATTTCTTCAAGGTGAGGGTCTATGGGCAGGTAAATGTATGTTTTTTTGTTTTTTTTCCCAGATCTTTCAATCTAATGGACAAAATAAGATTTTGCAATTTGCAATGTGCAATTTGAACGTGCACGGAGACAACGGAAAAACATACAGAAGGCATCAGCTTTCATTCTGCTCTGACACCCGCAAGACCACGGCAAACGAGGTGAGTGCGTTTTAGAAATCAGGAATGGTGAGAGAACATTGTGCTTGGTACATTTTTTGTCTTCAAACCAAACTTGGGTCTTCAGCTGACAAAGTTTAAATCCCGTCTGGCTGGCGTGCTACCCATAATGTTTACACATTAGGTCAGTGACAGGCAGTCTTTTGTGGTTGTTTGAATGCATTCAACCACATGAGCGTTTACACTACGAAAGCAATCTGGTCAAATGCGTTTTCGACTACTGGAAGCTCAAAACGTTTAAAACCCTGTTTACACCTGTAATTAGCGTAATCCACGTATGATCTGATCCACCAAAATGCATCAAAATACCAGGTGTAAAAACAGGGCCATAGAGGAAGTCACGCATAGAACTACACAGCAATGACAGGGAGGTGGCCTCCAACACAAAGCTAAACTTCTCAAAACTACAATCACCCAGAAAGGGTAAGTCTCATCCCCTTAACTTCCACAATAGAATAAAGAATGGACAAAATATGGGTATAATATGCGTTTTGTGATTAACAGTACTCTTCATGTGAATGACCTTATAATGATTCTAAAATTCTCAAGAGCTACTGTACCTTTTAATTGGTTTCAAACATTTTATATATACAACAATGACATATGCAACAAATATAACAACAGCAGCAGTAATTATATAAAATATAATTATATATGAAATCATTTAAATATAATCTACTACTATTAATAATAAAATTATTTTTTATTTATTTATGTAACACAAATGGAATTAAACAATATCAAATCTGATTCAGAATTCAAATCAGGAAACCTGACACAATGCACAGCCTGCCTAACAGAGTCTGAGAGAGCCAAATATATCCGGTAAACAACATTGGATTCATTTAATGGTGGGAATCCCTTATTGATAGCAGTCACGTGAGAAGTGTTCATGTAGAAACTCATTTTAAAGATGAATGTGGAAAAAAGACTGAGAGGGAGCATGCAGATGGTGACGACTCTGAATAAAACATGAGGGGAGAGAGTGACACAGACTGCTAAAAATCACATTCGGATCAAAGCACAGATTCAGCATGTCACAAACAGCATTCCCAAAAGCAACGTCATCAAGTGAAAGTGTCCAAATCCTGCTTTGGACATCTCGGCTGACCCAGGCTGACCTCGGGGTCTCAGATGCCAGTTCTGTCCCCTGAACCAGTCAACCTTTTCAACCGCCATCAAACAACTGCCAGCACTGTGCTTCTACAACACATCCTTTAGGCACTCACATTCCCTAGGCACCCCCCATGTGTCATTCCTGACAGAGGGAGAAATCTTCCACCAGGCTTGACAGACATGTCCACATTATTAATGTACGTGACATGACTTCAAATGAAGTTGATTGTTTTCCTCAAGCCTGTTAGTGACAACACAAAATTCAGCATGGAATTTGGCACTTTTACAGGCTAAAAAAAATTGCAGGAGTCAGTATCGAAGGGTTTTTTTTTTTTTTTTTACCAAGACAGCATTTTAACCTTGTAAAACTGTGTGAACAGCCCCTTACACAACACAAGACTTCCAAGAATGAAGGTAGAAAGAAATGATTGTGATTATTTAAATTGACCAATTTTTGCAATGTCCTCCAGAGGAACTGATGAGAGTAAATTCTGTATACGGCTGGATTGAATAAATATGCTTGCCGTTGTTCATTACCTTACGTGCCCTTGCACACAGCAGACTCAAAGTGCTCCACAACATGCAGAAGCCTTTGATTAAAATTGTTTTATTGTGCATGAAGCCTCCTTAAGCTCTTTGGGAAAGACTCCAATTGCCAAAAGTGCCATTTTGTTGAGTGACAGTTAACATTTTCTCCCATTCGTAGGTCGTTCACACTGTACCCAGACTGTCGTCACTATCCAAATGTAGATTCATTTTTGCAGGCCACGTCTCAACTGAGATGTGAGACTCTCTCTGACTGTCTACAGACTGTCTGCATCTCTGAAATGTAGACAAATGTGCCTACCAATCACAAAAAGACAATTTTTTTGGACAAATAAATGTTTGGTGATACTCCATGTTATGACTGATATAACTAATAAATGGTGGATATAAAAATTTCACAAAAAAAATTCTAAATAAATAAAATCTAAAAATCAATTATTTTAAAGTAAATTTAGACATCACAGCATTATAATGCACTGTATGAAAAATCAATTTAAGACACTGAAAAGTGTTAAATTTGTTTTCGTTTTTTTAAAGGTCAGCTTTACGTGAGCATTAGATCTAAATGTACATGCTCGTGTGTCCTACTTATTTTTTTTCAATTAGGCAATTAATATCAACCAATAAAATAAATATACAGTATATTTTACCTCAAGAACTCTAAAACAAAAATACGTCATACTTTGGCTGCCAGTGTCTACCAGAGGATAACATGAACGTCTAGACAGCAGCCTGCTTTCTTCAGACAACACTACTACTATAAAAGCATCACATGACTTATATATAAAGCTAGCACAGACGGCAGTATCTCTAGCTTGGGAAATATGCTGTCCTCTCAAAGACATTACATCTTCATGTGGCACACTGTCTTTGAGACACGATGCCCTGTAGGCCACTAGTTTCGTCTGCCGCAGTAAACACAATCATTCCTCTGAGGATCATGTCATCGCCACGATCTGTCTTCGGCCTTTGTGCCAATATATCGATTCGACATAACCTGCCTAATGGAGTGTGATGCGGCTCAAGCGCCACTGGGGAGTAAGAAAAATTACAAGCACCTCAGATGTCTCGATTTTATTTTGTGTCAAATTAAAACCACACAACGATGCTACATTTCATCAGATTTTTTCTTATAAGATATAAGCCCCAAATATCGTACTGAAGATATAAAAGATGTGAAGATGTAAATGTGATGATTTGCCAGAATATAAAGCGTTTCTGCTGCAGACATCTTCTGCGGTGTGAAGAGGGAAAGAGAACACCTCTGTTGCTGGTGGGTCTAAAAATATACATTTATAATCACAATAGACCTGTTGTTAGTTCATGTTATTGTACCACATACTTGCAGATGAATACATCGATGACTACAGGGGTTAGAGAGAGACAAACCAGTGTGAACATGACATAAAAAATATATACATCTCTCGCATCCAACTGCTTACATAAATGGAAATCCGTATGTATTTATTTTCTTAGAACACACACACACACACAAAAAATGGAATGACATGACAGCAATTGTTTTTTTGGGGTGGGGGGAGGTTAAGATAGTATGTCATGCCACAAAAGAAGCTTTAGAATGTATCACCAAGTACTCATTTGATAGAAAAACTTTCCATTTTGAAAGAAAATAGATTTTGATCATGTTCGGAGGTTCTTATGTTACAACACTACTAAGAAAACCCCAGAAAAAGTAATGCAATTTAAGGATTTATTTTGTTTTTATTGAGTTACCTGATGACTATTAGAAAGTATAAATGACAGTTCATAAAAATCATGTTTGGATTTGTTCACAGTCATGTCTACTGCACCTGGGGCAAATTTTGTCATGATACTGTATCTCAAATTGGAAAACATTATCGCGGGTCCTATAGTTTTAGCCAAGCAGCATGTCATGTCACTGAGGATTTAATGCTCTAAATAAAGATGTGTTTTAACAATGGTTTACTAATGTTATGCATAGTGAAAATGAAGAATGTGGCGCAAAAGCTTCATCTGTATTCTGTTTACATGTGCATCGAGGGCGACTTTTTATGGTTTTACGTCATTAAATTGCGACCGGTTCAAAAAAGTGTCTCATATAATGTATGTAATTATCAGCCGATACCGATCTGTGGCCGACTGATCGGGGCATCCCTAATCTTAATGAGTACAAATCCTGGCAAAGGTAAAAATAAATTAAACAGTAGTGCATTTCCTCTCTTTGGCTGATTACGTTTGGTCATTACCCCATCTTTTGAATAAAAGAGCTGCATTTGCTCACTGAACAGTCCTAGCGGTTTAGTGCTCATCAAAATTTCAACCTATTATCAGTTAAATCAATCTAGTTATGCTGAGAGGGATTTTTAAGAATGAATGACACCCATGGAAAATGTTCAAAAATATGTCTTAAATTTCAGCTTACCACCTGCTTTGTCATTTACATTTAATAATTTAGCAGACAAGTGCTAGTATTAATTGGTCAGGTGCTGGCGAAAAATGTGCGTCTATTTTTTGAAAATGGCTTAAGACTCAGCTGCACGAATTGAGATAGGCAGGTCATTCCACCAGCAGGGAACAGTCCAGGAAAAGGTCAGTGAGAATGATTTTGTGCCTCTTTGGGATGGCACCACGAGGCGTCGTTCACTTGCAGAACGCATTTAAACATTCCTTTTTGGTTATTTGTATTTAATATATTTTGTGTCTTCAAATGTCTGTATATAGTTCTGTGTGGGGAGTGAACAAAAGGGAGCAATCTCAACTTTAGTCCAGCACGCCTTTACTTTGAACTTAGGATGCAATCTGACTTCCAATATGATTCAAACAATCCTATTAACCACAGCTGAGCGAAGCTGTTCTTACAATCAATTAAGGTGAAGGGTACTCATTCAGAGCATCTTCCTAGATTTAACATGGACCAGCATTCTGGTGGACGGTTCTATAATTTAATTTCCCTTTGAAATAGAACCGAGCACATTTACAAGAAGTTCAGATCAGGTGCACTAACCGTGAAAAATGGCACGCATGATTGGCTAGGCAGTCCTGTGGGCCACAATGGGAAAATATTTGCCATATGCACACACTCTCAGCATGCTAGAAGCGGTGATAAAAAAAAAAAAAAGCACACACGGACGATATTTGTCAAGTCAATTTTGACCATAATCCTGTTTAAAACATGAAACGTACCAACTGATGTCAGGTGAACACCGTGTCTGCCAGTCCGAAGAACAATCATATTATACCAAACTGTGATAGTGTTCTGTTTCACAAAAGTCAGATTGGACATTTTATTAGGGTAGATGTTCACATAATGCCATAATGATTTTTTTTTTTTTTTTTTAAACACGTGTCTATAAAGGAAATAGACTTCGAAACCCACCCTTGGAAGTGTGACAACTAGCCCCAGTCTTCCCTACAACAGATGATGAGGTCTGATACCACCTTTATCTTAAAGCCAAGAAGTACAGAGCTACTTTCAATGAGAACCAAAACTCTTCATTTTAACGATGACAGGCTCAGAGAGCACACTAATGAAATTCACTTGATTGAGAATCTTTGGCCAGCCAGAACCAACCAATATCCAAGAGACCTCCATGCAAGTCTGATTTTCACTTTATAAAATGGTGGCAAGGACATTATAAAAGCCTCAAATCAATGAAACATTAAAGGTTTGTGAGCACTTTACTGAGATAACCTTGAAATCTATGAGGACAAGAAACTTGTCTTTTAGGAGACTTGCACCAGGCTGCATTAGAGAAACTTTATCACTGGCATCTACACATTGACTGAAATACAGGACAGGAGTCCCCGAGAATAAAAGTCAAAACTGTTCAGTGTAAAAGCCTCATCAACTTAGGAAAGTGGCAACGCTACAGATCATTCACAGTCACACTGCCAAATATTTAGCCACCGTTCCCGACGGATCATATATTAGAGCTCATAATTGCTCACTTGTTTCCTTACTCAGCTGGCTCTGATTTCTAACACTTAAAAAAAAAAAAAAAAAAAAAAAAAAAAAAAAAATCTCCCAGCTCTCAATATGCCAAAGTCAGCAGGACGCCATGAGTCAGACACTATCATTTTAACAGTTACAGCCATGGAAGTCAAAATTATGTAGAAACACTCAGTGGGCAAAAATAATATGAAATACTGTGAAATCTATTTAAAGATTGTAAACATAACTGCAAAATTATATCTATTATTAAATCAAAAGTTTATCTAGATCAGTGGTTCTCAACCTCTCCTGCAGGGACCCCCTGACAGGCCATGTTTCTGTTTTAACCCTGAAATGGCACACCTGATTCAATTAATTAAAGGCTTAATGAGTAGTTGACTAATTGATTAATTGATGAATTCCTACTCTTCCTGCTCTAATAACTACTCATTAATTGAATCAGGTGTGCCATTTCAGGGTTAAAACAGAAACATGGCCTGTCAGGGGGTCCCTGCAGGAGAGGTTGAGAACCACTGATCTAGATGGTGGACCAGCATGGCATAGCCAAAACTTATCTTGGTGAATCTGGTTGATCAAGGAAGTCTTGCTGGTTAAGGTGGATAAGCTGCAGTGATGGCATTTAGTAGGAATAAAATGTCTTGAAATCAAAAGCAAGGTGCATTAGAGATAAGGCCTGTTTGAATCAGACAGGTTGGAAAGTGATACGCCAGCACAGAAAGAGCAATTTGCTCCTTTTATGGTTCCAAGTGATCAAATCAGGAGCCGAGTATTACTGCAGCAGTACGCAATCATACCTCACACACTTGAGTCTGGCCAATGCCTGGACTTTTGGAAGGCCTGGAAATGAAATGGAGAGAAGACAGACAGACATTGAAATATATCTGTTCTGTGCAGGGATGGATTACTGAACAGGCCTACTGTATGAGGCCAGTGCCCAGGGGCCCTTGACTACCAGAACCCCGGGGGGGTTCAGAAAACCCATTAACAATGAAAACAAATGTTTATTAATGCTGTAATATATGTGTCCCATTGCCTACACAAGGCCTATTAAACAAGGCTCTTGGACTATGAGGGCTCCCTGTTTAAAATTATATTCATTAGAACCACTTATTTTTGTGTGTAACTATTTATTATTACAGCATAACTGCCAAGTTGAAGTGAGACTAAATTTTTAAACATTGCCTAATTTTTTATTTGCCTCATTTGCATTATTTTTTGTTGCCTAATTATTAATGATCCAACAAAATGGGCCTAGAGAAAGAAATAGAGTATGTTTTAGCATAGTTATTGTTTAAAATTTAAAACTGTATAAAGTAAAAACGTACACCCTTCACTCTACAGTTGTTTGAATGACTGTAAAATATGCACCTTCAATTAAAAAAGGCAATTAAGCAGAGTGTATATTGTAAATGAAAGATTTTCTTTTTTTTTTACTGGTCAAACCTAATTTTAGTAGCCACAGCACTCGAAACGACTGGTCCAATCAGACTGTAATACCCATCACCACTAGACTAGTGACGTCCAAACGATCCACATGATTTTGTGAGATTATGAATATAATCAGGCAGCCTATGAATATAAATCATTAGAAAGGATTATAAAAAATAAATAAAAAAACTTGAATGAAAAAAAAGAAACTTGCATCACAATAAGTGTATTGTGATTCTCAAAACATTTGGTGACCAAACAGAATTTCATTAAGTTTAGTAGGCTATAACAGCAATGTTTACATCAATTAATTTGGTTAAATTTCAGGTTCATATATAGCTACATGTTAATTGTTCTCAAGGAAAAATCTCACACTAATGCTGTAAACATACAGGGAGTTGGTATTATTATTAAAGGTTAAAATTAACAACTCAAATATAATGTGGTTTTTATAATAACGTTATAATATTTTTAATGATATGAGTAAAATTATAATAATATAGTGCATATATTGAGCAAAAATACTCTCTAATAGGCCTAGTTATTTTTCTAGCTATGCTGTGGTCATTAAATGGCTTTTCTGAGGTAAATGTTAGGCTACGTAACGTGACATTGTTCTCCAGTTGTTTTATTGATTGATATATATGATTGAGTGATTACATGAGACATCATACATTTCGGCAAGTTGTAGGCTACTGTATCTTCCAACATAGTTCATTCGAGTTTATTTACTATTAACTTACGAAGAGCTTTAGATCAGTTCACGTGCCGCTTGAACCGAGGTGCTTCAGCGGGGAGGCCTTTGGAGATAACTGGCCCCAGGGCCTTTACAAGTCATAATCCATCCCTGGTTCTGTCGGAGCTGAAAGAAAAACACTTCACGCAATAATACAAATATCACAAAAGAATATCCCTTTAGATATAATACTTTGACCTTTGCTTTGGTGGACCGAATAAAAATGGCAAACAGGTATGTGTGCAGCAGACAGTTAAGCACAGACGGTCTGGTTTTAGTCTGTGTTAAAACTATTGTTTGAAATATAGGTTATGTGAAGAAATAATCGTGGGTTCAAATTTTGCTCATGATTGTTAATTATATCCTTACTATAACCTATTTTACACATCTTAATCAGTGTTTTAGACTTTTAATTAAATATTAATAATAATGATAATATTAAATATATGAAAAATAATATTTACAAAGAAAATCAAGAAAATATAGGAATACTTGGAGTAGGATAACTACATGATATTAAGACTAACATATATTTTGTGTCATTGGCCAATTTACTGTGTATTCATTCATTTGTTTGTTTGAAGCATAAATCTAAAATATTAGGGATTTATACTATCTTTCCATTTAAATCAATGCCCCATCTTTGTTCACCCCATGATTCCTTTAATATAATACCTTGAAACTGGCAAAAAAAAAAAAGATTCTGCAGAATGACAGAGCATGTCGTTAACCCTGAGAGCTAACTCATATAACTACTCAGTGGGAGGAGAAACAAAATTACCACCTACAGGAATCTTAACGATATTTAAGACCTTTCTGAGATGTAAATATGCTGCGAATCACAGCACACAGCAGGATAAGTGATATGATTGGGTAGCGCATAATGAATATTTATGAAAACAATTATAAGTGGTTTGACCGTGTTCTTAGAGAAAAGTGCTATATGTTTGAAAGCATGAATATATCATCTTGCGTTTGTGTGGGAGATAATAAATCACCTCTACCATGGAAACAGCATATACAGTAGCAATGACAAAATATAAAACCTACAAAATTGTACCATAACAACATAAAAGATCAAATCAGTTGGTTATTATTACAACATGCAATCAATGATGCAAATAATTTTGTATCATTGTTAATGGGTTTGTGATAATTACCCTATGAACACATATATAACTAAATAAATAAACGGACAAATGAAATATTGATTTCAGTTAAAGTAATTATACTGTGAGAACTGTGTGAGTAAATAAGCAGCCTTATACAATGTTAGCTATCCCATAACACACATTAGATAGACCCAGGTAGGCTCAAACTCTAACATTAGAGGCCTAGAAATGTCACAATAGGTGAAAAGTGCCCTAAAAGCTCAAAAGGGCTTTTAGGTTTAAACAGAACTGTTAAAGGCCAATGGAGGTTGAGCCAGCACGGCAGCCGTTGGAGGTGTGAGTGAGTGTTTCTGTGTTAAACGTTACACTCCAGGTCTCCCTGCACATGCTAGGCTGGCGGAGTCGTTGTTAACCTTGCAGTCGACCCTTAGCTGGCAGGAGATGAGACGAGAAGCTTCTCTGTAGGTCAGTGTGTAACACATGACTCCCTGAAGAGTCTAATGTCCTTTAGGTTACTTCACACAGAGGCCCTGACCAGATAAGGATGGATTTGCACAGTTTGCGCGTAATGTGTGGAATGGAAACCTCACTGGTTTCTGACAAAACAAGAAACTACTGGAGAGAAAATCCAAAGTCCAAATTGGAGCATCAGCATGTTTTTGGATTTTTGAACCCCAATGCTTTCAGCTAGTTTTGCAGATTAACATTAATTTAGGTCTGCATTTTAATTTATACACAAATATTTGTATAGAAATAGCACAAACAAAAAGCTGGAACAGAAAGTAAAATGAAGAATTAAAACAAATATAATGAAATTTTGCCAACTGATATAATCATGGTACCATCACAGTAGGTTATTTATACAGGGCTTTCAGAGAGTTTCAGGTGAGTTTCACAGAATCTCATTCTATTCAAAATCAAGAGTATTAAATGATACAATTGTAACACACTGCAATTTGCTTGCGTTCCTGGCTGCTCGTTCGTGAAAGGATTTGTTTGCCGTGACAGCCAAAGAGTCTGGCAGGCATTTTCTCTTATCTGTGGCCACAGGTACGAACACGGGCAGCCCTAGGACAGGGGAAGCTGTTCTACCTTGGAACATGTATCATTTTAGGAGATATGCTCTAGTGAACCTACTCTTATTGTTTGCCCAGTGGCCATGGCAGAAGGTTTGGTGTTCACTGGGGAGAAACACATACAAACAGTATGACATTTGGAGAGACAGGAAAAATAGGCATAAATAGAGCAGATAGAAAACAACAGGCCCCAGGTATTGTCTCAGATGTCCTCAATAAACTCTAGACATATTCCGACAAATCACAGCAACACTTCAACATTGCCTTACTCAGGCGTTCTCATTAAAAAATAATTTTTGGTTTTTTTTATATGGAGGTCTGGGAAACATTTTGGCAGACAAACATTCTCCTTCCTGACTATTTGAATTTTGGGATGATCACGGAAAAAACCCTAGAAAAACATTTTATAGCATAAAACCGTAATCGCTAAACTATGAAATAAATATTTTGAGAACCAATTCCTAGATGTGCATATCTGTCTTCAAAAACGTCACTACGAGAAGCATTTTTCATTCATTTTGGACTGTGGAGTACATTACTGATCCAGAACCAAGCTTTGTTTACAGCATCCTCTACACACTCATACACTGATGGGAGAATATGGGAAGCTAGTTACTACTAAATCCTAGCAGAACATGGAAAGCCAGTTACTAAACCCCTCCCCCCATCGGAGATTAACCCTTTACTAGACCGAGGACTACAGCATCAACATTAGACAGTATCATCGTCAGTTCCACATGCCCTACTTACTGATTCAAAACACATGAGCACACAGACACACACACACACACAGTCCGTATTATCATACTACATGCTCTGCCTCAGCAACCTGGTATATGGAGCATCTCCACCACATGCTGCGCAGTCTGACTTGTTGGTAGATAGTGTGCAGAGATCCCTGGAATCATTTGTTTTATTTGGCACACAAGTGCCATGCCATATTACAGCATATGATGAGACACAATGTGACAAGTGCCTTTTAACAGGATTACTACATTTCACGGACGGACAGATGGATGGGGGGTTAAAAAAACAGCTGTAGGCTGTTTGAAGTAACGCAAAATGCATTTAAAATGTGTACACTTTATTTTACTACATACTACATATACAGACTTTCTACTAATAAGAATATTATGTTAAACAGTATAGCATTGGCTGATAGTGATAGCCAGATACTGTGTGAACCCCAAATGGAAGTAGAACACGAATTACATTGGACTAAAAACCCAAACCCAGAGAGAGGATTTTGCCTCAATTTCAGAATTCAATCACACGCTGCTGCCTCATTTAATATTCAAGCTGTTGCAAGTCACATTTAATCACTCTCTTAAACAGTCTCAGACATAACATATGTGATAATGGATAAACAAACTGGCTGCTTTCGCAAAGTACATTAGAAAAACTTCAGCTTAATGAGAGACGTTAATGCTCATGAGTTTGTACTAATAGACCTCTGATAACAGTCTCACGGAATACTGCAGGAGTTAAATAAAGTTGGAAGAGCTTCCCCAAGATTATTAAATAAAGAACTACCGGAGGCCTACAGTGACACATGGCCTAGAAAAACATTCAAATGGAACTCAGGTTGGGTTTTATTAGATCCTAGAGTGCTTTCTCTCAAATGGAAATAAATCCCTCTGTCCATAAATTTAAAGTCATCTTTGCAGCACAGACTGGTCAATATACAAATCACATTTCCAACAAAAACACTCTTGCCAAGCATTTATATTTTCAAGCCTCTCTCATTTCATAATTATGTAAATGCTAATATAATATAACCCAACGTCTCTCCTCACCTTTACCAACTACGTCATCTACAATAGTCTGAAACCGCAAAAGACGACACGTGACACAGGGCTGTATTTGCATTTGGGAGAGAAAATTACTGTGCGCAAATTACATTTCTCACTGGATGCTTGCATGCTTATTAAAAAGGGACAACTCACAATACATGTATAGTAACATTTTTAGCTAAAAGCTATATTTCACAGAACAGTGGTCACAGTTATTAAATAACACATTATTAAATAAGATGGTCTTTATTTTATTTTAAGTGGCTTTAACTATGTACTAACATTGAAATTAATAATTTGATACAATGTACTTATTGTGTACATACATGTTTTTACATTGTACTTATATTTTAAAAAATACCTGCATGTAATTACAGCTGTAATTAATTTTATGTAATTGCCTTTATAATTACACTGTTACCCTTCCTTTACACCTTAGCCCACCCTTAAATCAACCCATACCACCAAACCTGTCTCTAACCTTACCCGCATCACACCTCAATAGCAGCAAAAGTGTACATTGTACTTATTTTTAGATGTAAGTACATAGAACTTAAAGCCACTTAATATAAAGTGGGACCAATAACACATCTAAAAACAAGCAGAAAAACACTATTCCAAACAAAAAAAGTATGCACCGATACTTCAGGGACCATCCAGTCTAATAATTTAATGCTGCCTAGTATGCTGAAGGAAAGCCTCATGAATATTTATTAAAATGCCAGCTGGAAACACACACTGAGTAAACAACACTTTATGATTAATATTCATGAGCAAAGTCTGTAAAGATTACATAATACAGACATCTCCAATAAAAGGTAAAAATAGATATAAATAGTTATAAAAAGTTTAAAAACATTTCATGCATATTTCAATATACTGTTAATCCTTATTTAATGCATGTTAATGACTAATGCAAGTTATTATAAAGTGTTATGTGATCCAAAAGTTAAAGGGTTATTTCACAATTTTGATATTTTTAATGAAATCTGGGATATTTCTGTTCATACACCTACCAATTTAACGCTTCAAAAAAAGTTCATAGAGATCGTAAAACTAATCCATATGAAAAGGGTGTTCTGAAGAGACACAAGCACTTTATATTGAATTTTGGATTTTATTCACATATTAAAACTGATCAGCGAACATAAAAAGAAGCTCAACCGAACCTGCTTGACACACAATAACAAACCTCATTGGTACTTGAAGCTTAAAAGCATTCTGTGTAACACATGGGAATGAACCTCACTGGTTCTTGTGGAAGCTCAAACGCGCGAGAATGAACCTCATTAGTTCTCGCACGTCCTAATTGGTGTCTAAATTCAGAAAAAAAAATCTTGTTTCTGAATTCTGTACTAATTCTTAATTACATTTTTGAATGCATGCCTCTGCATAATTATTCATGTTGTATTGTGACACATTATAACTACAGTCTGAACTTCGACAGCACACCCAAAAGAAGCCCTGCAATGATATCCTGCATAATGGAGGAACACAGAGGCAGCGTTTAACAGAAATCCTTTATTTCTATTTAGACTCAGAAGCGAAAGAGCTTTGAAGCGGAAATAAACTAGATTTTCGATTCTCCTCTATCTCTCCCACTCAGTTTCTCCTGAAAATCCCACTGAGGAGGGGTAATCACAGAGGAACATGCACTCAGATCCCCTCTCCATCACAAAAGCTCTTTGCTTCTGGAACTGGCAAAAGAAAAATTAACAGTGGGCTACAAAAATGAAGAATGCTTTCTGCAGCATACCATCTTAAAAAAACAAAAACAAATTGACTTCCAATTGAACAAAAAAGTGCCACTACACGCATGTATATGCATACATACTGTATATGTACAAAAAGACTGCATAAATATCAAACAGAAGCATTTTTACTGTGCATCTCACAATGTTAATACACCGTTACAATGCTGATTTTGATAAATATATCCTTTAAATGTACACTACAGTCCTTTCTCCAAAGTTCAGCATAAAGTTCATGTGGTGAATCTCACGGTTTGTATTGAACTCATCAATTTTCACAGGTTTTTTTTTTTTTTTGAGCGATGGAAATTTGATTTGCGATTTATGCGATAGCAGTTCGAGAGGGTCACATGTTGATCATCAGCAAACAAAGAAATTAATTTGAACTAGAACGCTGCATTAATCATAAAAATCTGCTGATTGGACATCCAGTTATCTCAGACAGAGGTTACAATTCACTGCATAAGCATGCAAAGGAAAAGTTTTGAGGTAAAAAATATTCATTTGAGGACACTGCTGATCTAAAAGAATGTAAAGGTTTCTTTACTGATAATTTTCACCAAACAAGACACTAATGTCAACACTTCCCCTGCCATTGACAGAATAGTTCAGAATTTCAATGTTTTCACTGTTATTTGGTAGGGATATTAGCTATTAGGCATCTTCTGAAAGAGAACAATCTTGAGATCAAAACATGGGCATAAAAGAAGCAGAAACCAGCAATAAAAGCATTGCTTATGCAAAGTGCAGTCTTAGACAAAAACGCAATTTTCTCAGCTTATTGTTCAAAATGTTGCTTTTTTATGAATCATACCCATATTCAATTGTTGATAAAAAAGACTGCATGCAGGTCATTTTGTTGTTGTTGTTTTTAAAGCAGAGGCTCTGTTTTATTGATATTGCATTACTACAACAAAATATTCTGTGGGTCATGAAATTTTTGTGAAAATAATAAAAATTGCTGGTGGTGCCCAATAACTTCAAATAAGCAAAGCCCATTTTAAAGGAAATCAAATTTGGTCTCTTTCTTATAACATCATATAGTGACTAATAACAGGCTGATTTGATTATTTGATTTAATAATACTTCTCAAAAACAGACTGTTAAGTTTTATATTAAATACACCTGGCTGACAAGCTGCATCATATTTAATTGCCAGAGATCTACAGTATTTGAGAGTCTGACATGGGTATGAATGCATATTTCAATATGCGCATAACAATAAACACTCTCTCTCAAGAAAAATGCACATGCACAAGCAGTCAAAAACAAACGGCCACCATTTGTAAAAATCATCCCAGTCATTTCCAAGTGCCAACAGAAGTAGTGAGGTAAATGTTTGATGACTGAAGATATCTACTGTGTACTTGATTGCTCTCTCTCCTCCAATACAGAGCAAATAAAACAATAGTACTGCTGAAAACAGTCTCCATACATCACTCAGTGCTTCTCATTGTCTTTTTGTATTCTCCCAAGGTCCGCTGACTTAAAAACTCAAGGCATTCTGAGAGACTATCTCATAAAAACAGTAAAAAGATCATGTTTATTACATCCATACATTTCAAATAGGTACAGTACCACTATCATTCATTCATTCATTAATTTTTGGCCTCTCACTCAATATACCTGTAACAAACTAGCTGGCTGATAGTGAGTTGAGAAAGTACACAGAGGTAAACTGTTTCTTTAGCGGAGTACCACAAATCATAAATTAAAATGACAAAAAAACTGCTTTATTCACTGAAATGCAGGAATATGAATTTATAGCTGCTTCAGATCCAAGCGTTCAGCCAAAAAGGACAAAGATAGATTTTGATGTTTATAATCTGGAAGCAGTGCAGTACATCTGGATAAAACATGACTTCGCTGTCAGCATCTGTCCAGGACAGCACTGTGAAATTGTCTAAAAGAAAGTGGAGATGGAAACCTTAGTCACCCAGTCTCTCTCACACATCCCACCTCTCTGACGTCAGCCAGCCTCAACACTTCTTATTTTCAGAGGTCGTGAGAAGTCAAAGGTTCTCTTTATATTTATCTGCGCAAAACGGATGTAGCGGTAGCTTCGGAGGCTTTCAAGTCGACAGATGTCTGCTCTCAGCGCATTTGTACAAGACGACGAAGCTTATTATTTATAAGCTATCTACTCTGAGTCATATGGGCGAATGTGAAAGTGACTCTGAGGGCATGTTTTTTCTTTTCCCCATCCCTCATTCAACTTCATAAGACTATGGGATATACTATTGGTTAGGTGAAAACATCAAGGCTGTAATATAAGAATAACTCTATATGACCCATAAAAAGGAATGAGAACACATTTCCACTATTAGAAAAGTAACAGATTTGCACTACTATATTTGTCCAAGATAAATTAACTTTTGCAACAACATGTTCTGTTGGGGTCAACAAGATTTTTTTTAATGTTTTTGAAAGGAGTCTCTTATGTCCACCAAGGCTGCATTTGTTTTTAACAAAATACAGTAAAACAGAAATACTGTTAAATATTTTTATTTTAAAAAATTACTTATTATAAATATTTAAATTGGAATTTGTGTAACAGCAAAGCATGATCCTTCAGAAATCATTATAATATGAGACGCTTATTATTATCAATACTGAAAAATGGTTGTGCCACTTCATATTTTTGTGAAAGCCATCATACATTTTTTCAGGATTCTGTGATGAATAGAATGTTTAAAACAAAAAAATCGAGTTTTAGTGTCAGACTCAGTACTACATTAAACTACTATATAATGTTGAATATAATGAATAATAAATGCAAAGGGGGGATATTTGTGGGTCCTGATAATGCCAAATGTCTTATGTTACCAGTAAAAAGTTACATTATTTTAAATATATCTAGCCAGTGACAGTGCAAGCATGTTCATCTAAAATAATTCTGTATTTTCAGCTTCACAAATCATCAATATTTTTTTTCTGGTGTCACCATTGTCTTGTGCATTGGGTTACAAAGCCTATTCATTTCCACCCCCAATGTAAAACCAAATTTAGCATTTTAATCAATTTCCCATATATCTTGGAGTATCACAATAATATCGTACCGTGATATGTATCGAATTGTGACATGAAGGTATTATTACACCCCTAGTATTTATTTTAAATAATAATCTTTAACATTATAAATACCTTTACTGACATTTTCTAATCAATGCATCCTTGCTAAATTGAAAAAAAAAGATATATAGCCCCTGTGAAGTAGCACGTCTCCCTTAATCCATAAAAATGATACCCAAGCAGCTCATATGTTTATGAAATATTTCAAAACAAATAAGATTCATGCTTAATATGTAAAGCAAAACAGCAATGTTTCATAAGTAATATTTGCAAACAACATCATTTAGACAAAGCTAAAAGTTCCATCAGTGTAGTACACTGTAGTGTAATTCTTCATTATGAAGAATAATTACAGGTTGCATAAGATAAAGCCAAATTAAACCATGTGCAATTTCATTTGAAAGCAAAGAAATAAATCAATAAATATGATAACTGCTTATGGCACACTCATCCATCATGTAGTGCGATAAGGCCTCGGGGTTCGTGAGGTATCATCTTACTTGAAATAAATTAGCGATGGTGAGGAAACCATCTGTCCGTGAACACAAGCCTCCTGGTTAATGAGCAAGTTTTTGTGCGTATCGCGGCCTCCCAGCATGCCACGGGAACGTGATCAAAATACCTCAGGGCCATTTGCACACTGCTCTGATTCAGAGAGGAGGCTCGAATTAGCATTTACCTTTCAAATCGCTCATTCTAGTGACAGCTACTGGCAGGAAACGGCTGGCTCATTAGAGGGCGACTTCGGGTGCTGCGTCAAATGCCTGATGCGTCCACTCGAACCCTGCAATCGCAGAGGCTGTCGGACTGAAATGAGACGTGTTCAGAGAACTAGGGGTTTTCTTTTCCACAGAATGTGTCGTATACTTCACTGAGAGGATAAGAAATATGCTAAAACAAAGCTTTTTGCCCCTGGCGACTTTGAGTTACTACCAGTTTCTAAAGGACCAAGATGATCAATATCCTCTTACATTTTTTATTCATAAGCTCTTTTGGCAGTTATTGACAAGATAATAATGAATTGCATAGGCAGACAAAAACTATGTTCATGCTTTACTGCAGGAAAGTTCAGTGAGAAAGTGATGCATTCAATTACTAGATGTTCTGATGTACTGTATACATCAAGATAGTTTTTTTATTTTTTTATTTAGCTAACAGACAGACAAAATGCTCTGACAAAAGTAATTCACTACATTTCTTAAATACATAAAATATTTTCTCATTTGTTTTCTTCTATTTCGAGACTCCCCAAAGGTAACATGTTTGTTCAATTGTAAATAAATAGATAAATAAAACACCATTATGCAATGAATCGATTACTGTGTGTGAGATGATAATGTCATAAATGATTTTAATGGATTTCATTCCATTAATAAAAAAAGACACCGAGGTGTCAACATTCATAAGGATCAGTGGTTTTGTTTACATTGCGAATATTCAGTGAATCTTCCTAAGACAGGCCCAATTTATTTCAATTAAAACATGAGCAAGCTGACAGCAGGCGCTGCGGATCCAGGCTTTCATATGAAGAGCTTTTCATCCAGTTGGCTGCTCTGATATAGACACCCGCCAGAATGAACCTGAAGTGCGGTCTTTATCATGCGGTCCTGTTACCACAGGTGATTGAGTCAATGATCAGAATAGAGGCAGACAGTGAGGACGGATCATCTTCAGAATTAATTGCCCGTGAAAAGAAGCAGCTAAACCTGCTAAAAGAAAGACGTTCTAGGCTCATTTTCAAACCGACCGAGACATTTCATTCCCACCGGCACAGGGACTTGTGCAAACTATGTGGCGTTTACGCTGATGATCCGGATTATGACAATGAGTTGTCAAAAGATTTTGTGAGAAGGTCTTTCAGTCCACAGTTGAAATGTTATCCTGCTAAAATAACAAAAGGGATTGAACAGTTGTAATGGATATGAGACATGTCCAAAGAGTTTCTCCCTGAAAGCAGTGGAGCAGAATATGATCTCAGCTAAGAGGAGAGAAAACAAATCGGTGCTCCTCTAATCGCATTAGCTACTTCGCTCGGGCTTGCTGAAGCCTGCATGAAGAACTGAAGACCACCCATATATTATCTCCATCACTGTGCATTTTATGCTTCCAAATCAAACAAACATATAAATAGCCACCCTTCACGCACCTGGGTGGTCATGGACAGGTGTGCAGGGACGACAAAATATGGAAACCCTATTTAGTCGTAACTTGCAAATGTTTATTAAAAGACCTTCAAGCATTCATGCCATAGCATAATAAATGTCAGATGTTGTCACTCGACCACAAGCTGATCTGATTTTAAACTTGATCCATCAAAATTTGATCATGTCTACTTCTGTTTTACCAAGGGATAAAATAAGAAAAAAAATTATTGAATAAGAAGGCAAAAACATTGCAACGCATTAGCTAAAAGATTTTTTCCTCACACATGCTCACGAAGAAATATTTGTAATGAATAATTAACAAATATTTTGGTTATTAAATAATAGACTGAGTTAAAAGCCCCACACTGCTTAGCCACCCGGATGAGATAGGGAACAGAATAAAACACATTAAGTGCAACTCTGAGTATTCTGACAGTGTCTTACTGCATTCATCTGAAAGCTGAGTTCAGCACTTTTTTTTATATAATGTAATTTAAATGAAAGCAGAACAGTAGCCCAGTGGTAAACACTCCCTGCACGCACACGTATACTCAAGCACACATCATATAAGAGCAGAAAAAAAATGTAATAGCATGCAAGCAAAGTCTTACTGAACAGCACATCCCATATCTTGACTGCCTTTCCTACACTTATCTCCTGCTGACAGTATAAAGTGAGCTTCTTTTTTTTTTTTTTTACCAGAGATAAAAATCAAAGCGCTCCCAGTCCTTTTGAATTACTATCAGTTTATCAAGGACCCAGAGAACAGCGACTTCCACTCAGTCTTTGGTATTTGCCTTTAGTTCCTTTCTATTCTAAAAGAATATTTATACATTAATAAATATATAATGTTAATTCAACAGAAGTAAATATAGTCTGCTTCAATGTCAATGGCATCAAAACAAACAAACCAAAAATCCGAATTTTTTCCATAAATAATGATAGTCTGGTTCTCATACAAAATTACTTGGAAGATTGTATGAACTACTTTTATACTATAAGATTATAGATTTAGACTAAGTCATCAAAAATGTTTATGAACTTATGAGAAATCACTGTATAGCTTCTAATTAAATTAAATATATTTAAATATAAATAAAATGATATAATAATGTAATATCACATTTTACATTATTTAAATTATATTATTTATATAATAATTGTAATGTATAACCATTAAATAATTTTATTATATAATAGAAATGGCAATAAATTATATAATAGAAATATAAAGTTAAGTTTAATACAGAATTAATAGACATTACAACATAATGTCATATTTTAAATACATATTCAATACATTAAACAATATATTTACATTTATTAAATCAAAAAAGTGTTTAATGAATGAATAAAATGTATACTTTTATGGTTGCAACAGTTAAAATATTGGCGCTTTTTTGTTACATTTTAGTCACTTTAGACACGTGTGTGTCATATATATATATATATATATATATATATATATATATATATATATATATATATATATATACACATACACATACACATACAGCATGATGATTTATTTCCTCCTCCAAATTTTCCATGGATAAAAGGATACACATTTAAAATTAAATACACCGTGTGTATACATGATGGCAATTGTCATTTTGGGGTGAACTGTCTCTTTAAATGGAGCAGCTGCTTCAATGAACACAAGCTTCTGCAGCAAAGAGAAGTGGATTCTTTGATTCTCTGTCACAAGAGCTAAACTCGACTGTGCCGGGTCAAATGGATCCCACACAAAGGAGAACCTCATCCCTATCTCCTTCTGCCAGTTCTAACATCAACATCATGCAACTGTAGGTCATTTACAGCCATTCCTCAACATGTTGTGGTTTTTATCCATGACAGGGGTTGTATGCGTGTACAAGTCAAGCAAGCGGCACTCACTGTCATCGATCTGCTGTGTTGTGAAACACGGGTCGGATTGTAAATCAGGTGGCCCGGGCGTACAGGACTGGTAAAGCCGTCTCACACAGCAGCGAACACACGCAGAGGAGGCCATTCATCATCTTGAAATGAGAACGAGGCTATGCGGCGGCACTGTATGCGTGCTCTGAACAAACACTAATCTATAAACGCCCTCTTAATCAGGGCAGATGGATAGATTGATGTCATAAAGAAATAGGGCATGTTGTAAAACAGTTTCAACAGGTTTTAAACAGGATCAATCTGGATCAATTTACTTTGGCTTCCAAACGTGGCCATAACAGGGTCTGTACTGTTTATTACAAGGATTCCAGGTGACATTTTAGAAAAAGTAAGAGATATACATCAAGTTCAACATGACATTTCACCAAATCCACTTTTTAATCTTTCTGGCTATCACTAACATGTCACCTTCATTCAAACTGGCTCTGGTTCCCATGTCAGATCAGGGCACAGAGGGATCTATAGTACTGATGCATTAAGATGATCTTGTAGGAACACTGACATGGCATTTTTGCAAGAAAGGACAAGAGATGTGCTTGACCATTGAAGAAAGAAAAAAAATCTCATCACAAATCCAGTGGTTTGAGTAGAGTCTATATTCTCTTATTGCAAAGTCTTTTGAATGTACAGAGAGATGAATTGCAGTAATGCATTAATATAACATTTCTGGCTGACACTAATAAGCCGATAATTGTTTTCCAATGGTCAATATTCAATAAATTGTCTATTTTGTCTAAGTAAAGGACAAGTTATCCTGCATTTTATTCACCTCACAGAGAATATTTGAGAAGGCTTTTCAGGGTTTATAGTCTTTTGTTTACTCCTCAAATCTCAGTATATGGAAAAGGTTTCTAAAACTTCAGAAAGACTTGGTGCAAAACGTGGATATGACATCAGACATTGTCAGTGGCAAATCCAGTGTAGAAGAAAGATGTTTATGTTGCGGATGGATTTACAAGAAAGGAATATCCCACAGGAAAGCGCACCAGTACAACAAAGCCTTCCGAATCAGATCTTAAATTATTCACTCGCAGATTTATTCATTGTTTTCCTATGTGTGAAATTACACTGCAAATCAAAGAGCGACCTTATTCTTCACCAGTATTTTGGGAGCATCCCAACCTCACTGATGAGCGCAGGAGTGGAGCGGTTGATGACATACGGTGTCACCTAGTGGCTATCACAACACATTACAACATGATTGATGACTGTGATAACAGTGGAAGCATAAATAGTAATACAAACCACAATAAATCTCATTCAGTGACTGAAGAAGTGCAATATAATCCCGATCACAGGGTTTTGAGTTTGCATGGCTAAACAATAATTGTGGCCCGCAATGTTTTGCAATGTTTGCCATTGTTTTCCCATCAAGTGTTTATGAACTGTAACATTTTTAATAAAATTTAATTTAAATATGAATTAATAAAACAGAATTAAATAAATCAATAATTTATCATTTAATAGTACATGTAATATTGCTTAATAATAAATAATTTAAAAGATCTTTAGTTAAAAATAATCTATTTAAAAAATATATTATACATTTAGTATAATTACAAATTGTAATAAATATAATTGTATCATGCAACTTATAATTGTAAATTATAAATATTATAATGTAAATGTATTTAACAATAGTGTAAATAAATATTTTAAAATAGAATTAAATACTTAAAACATTACATTAAAAATTGTTTAATATAATGTTACATAACATTTTTAAAAATAGTAATAATAGTATTTTAAAAAAAACAATGTTTGTTTAATAAAAACAAGAAATATATTTTGATATAGAATAAGTCAGAAAAAGTTACACCTAAAAATTAATCTCGTAAACATTGGCCCATATGCACCAATAGGGGGAAAAAAATCAGTATCAATCATCAAAATCATCAAAACAACCATCATTGTTGAGTCCCGTTTGCCATTTCATGTTTTAAAAGACATGAGAGGAAACAAAGGCGACCTACTTCACAGAAACTAATGGGCTAAATGAAACATGGAGACTAGTGGGCGAGTAGCTGACAGCGGCTTAATGGAGACACTGCAGAGTAATCACAGTGTCAAGAGGAAGACGTAATGACCACCAGTATCAGCCAGAGTGTGAGCACACACACACACACACACACACACACACACACACACACACACAGCAGCCCTAATGGTCTGCGCTGTAATCCAATGTCACCCGCCACACAACAGATGACAGCTAATCTACGGGAATATTTTGGGAAAGTGACTACTTTGTCAAGAAGAGGCCTCGGTTCAGGGTGAATAAAGGGACAGGATGTAAAATACATTTGAGACACGGTTAAAGCTGCAGACCAATTATTTCATGACAACATCCGATTACAGAGCAAGTATTTCATTATTGCAACCAATCTTCTGAAACGGGAAGATAATTTATTTCAACTGGAGATCCACACACACTAAGCTAAATAATTTATAGTGTAAATAGAGAAGGGTTGTAACCAAGGCAGACACAAGTAGCCCCTTTCAGACAGCAATCCCGGTTAATTACCGTAAAATTGGCAGAATTACTTTACCGGTAAATACACAAATCTGCTGTTCACACAATTAACATGTTCTGGCTTTTTACCATTAAGAGACCATTCTGTGAACATTCATAAATTCTGTGATGTCAGTCACTGGAAGTAATATTTAAACGCTGCCCTGTTGTCTTCATTCGCCCGCATGATGAGAAGTGCTTTAGTTTCACCATATGTTCAATTTGACAATTTTTTGACGTCTGAAAGGCATCAGGGGATGATCAAACATCACAATGTTTGAGACGCGAATAATAGTATCCAACTGCAGAGACGCAGCACTGATGAATGGAAAAGATGGCTGGGTCTCGAGGGCGACACGTTGAAAAAGCTGCGTGACGTGGCGCAATGGTCAAAGATGATCATCTTGCGCATATTTACATAGAAAAACTATTAAAAAGCTTACTGTAAACAGTACTGAGTAATCACGTCATCTCATAAGAACTTTATGATTAGCCCAAAGCAGACTTCTTAAGTCAGCACGTTCTGACCTCATATGTGATCATACCGGTAATCTTCATTCCACATTCACACAGTAATTTACTGGTAATGTTACAACTCCCCTCATTTTTGAAAAGTTCCTGTTCACACATGATCTCTTACCGGTAATTTACCAGTAAAGGCTGTATCTGTGAAAGGGACTACTGAGTGTTATACACAAGGCTCAGGATCCACAAGTAAGGATTTTATTTCTTCTAGTCACCCTATCAATATTTTCACTGGCCCCAGGGTGTAAAATACATGGTTTAAATTGGTTTAAAAAGATGTATGCAAGTATAACTACTACAAGGCCTTTATAATAAGCACAACTCTGTGCTTTGCTCTAATCTTTATCAGTGGGCTTAATAGTTTGCCTCTACACAGCAGTGGATGAAGAACGCCATCTAGTGAGAGCTCAGAGAACACAAGCAGGGCTGCTAAATCCAGAACATCCCTCTATGAGAGAGAGAGACGGAGGAGTGGACAAGAACAGGAACGAGAGAGACACACAGATCAGAGTTAAAGGGCTTAACACAGTTGGTGGGACATGCGGTCTACCATATGCTAAAATCACCCCTGCCGAAAGCCAAAACAGCTCAGAGCAGCTCAAAACATTCATTTTCATGACTGAAACATTAAAAAGAGTCAGAAGGAAATATGTGACTTCTTCACTGCACTGTAGGACACTGAAAACAAAATAAAATCATCTATATGAGATGCATACTTGGTGTAATATAGAGAATTCCGAGGGTTTCCACTGGCTGAAGGGATTCGCCTCCATTTAGACCCAAGAGGGCATCAGTGAGGTCATGTGCTAATGATGGGTGATGAGCTCTGGCTTACAATCTGCATTCAAATTTATCCCAAAGGTGTTCAGTGGGGGTTTAAGTCTTCTGCCATGCAATGTACTTCAAGTGTCAAGACTGGGGTGTCTACTAGTGTAAGTCTGTTGAAGTTTAGAGGTCAAAGCTTAAGGCTGGTATTAACCAGAAGAGTGCAAGTCATCACTATTGACCCCTTGAATGAGTCATTTAACCTCTGAATGCCCTGAAAGTTTGTCACTGTAATAAGCTCATGGCATAACTATACTGTATGATGACTATCATGTTAAAGTTAAAAACGTGTTTATTCTATGTATTCTTTCATAAAAATCTTTTTAACTTCACGTCATGTGCACTTTCTAAAGTACAGGACGTGAAAGTAAGTGGATGAAATTTATTTTAAAATAACACCAACATGGACATAAGTGGTATACAGTTGAATAAAATTACCATTCACTTTAGAGAATATAAAAACATACACATTAAAAAAACGAAACATTGACAATTATAACAGCTTTTATATAACTTAATACTACTTATGCCAGTGCTGGACTGGGAACTGGGAACTAGGCTATTGCGTCAGAAAAATTATATTGCAAAAACAAACGGTACTTTAACATTAGTATTGCAATATCAAAACTAATTGATTGGTCATTTGTGAAAACAAAAAATAAAAGTACACTGAAAGCCTTTCCACAAATCCAGCAGAGATGTCTCACCAAAGGAACCAGTGCAGATGCTGCTTTAATCATTTTTCTCTTTTAAAGTTCTATGTCCCTTGAGCTCTGAATGAAAGCATTATCTGCATAGATAGTCAAATTACATGTTACTCTGCCTCTACTGCCTGCCTGCCAGCCCATTTGAAAAGATCAATACATCTGGTTCTCTGAGGACCACGGTTGTTTTGGTCACTTTCCAATATGTTCATTTTGTTTCACTCAATGTGTCTGTTGTGCTTTATATTCATCTAATTGCTGTCTGTTGCTATGAGGGTCAGAACAATAACATGTTTTATTGATAACTGTACAAGTCTGTTTTAAATCTCACTCTCTCACACACTAAAAAAAAAAAAAAAAAAAAAAAACACTCTTCCTGCCACTCCAAAGCAACCCACCTATCTGCAGGTGGCAGTGTACCAGTCACACATAAGCCTCTCTATGGATGATTCTGGAACATTCTCTCCACTCGCGTCTCTGGGGATACGCTACTTCATGCTCAAAATAGTCCATACTTTGACTTTCTCAGCTTTGATCAACACTACTGGACTGCAAGGCAGGGAAATTAAAATTGATGGAACCATTTTAATGCCAAAACTGTTTCCATCTTTCTCCAGCACCATCTCGTAAAGTATGAATATTTCCCCAATGAATTGCCGTTTTTTGTTTTACAGAAATGTGCCTTAACTGGTGTGATACAACACCTGTCTGGGCTACCAGTGCATTGAGGCTGGTTGAAGCTAAAGGAGAAAAAAAGTCTGCTTACTTCAAGCCCAATCTCATCTTCACACACTCTACTATCGCTCCCACACAAGCTCCACGTTATCTCTGGGCGTGGAAAGAGCTTAGTCCGCAAAGAAGCGAAGGCGGGAAAGAAAGAATATGACAGAAAAAGGTAGAGATGGGTGGGGGTGTGGGGGGGGGGGGGGGGGGGTTAAAGAAAGAAGCAATTTCCTTGCTTTTAATAAGAAGGAATTAGACCCGTGCCCACCATGTGGCAGGAATCCATGTGTGCTTGCCAGCTTATACCTGCAGCCACCACTTGATCCGTAGCACCAAATCAAGCATTCTTGCATAAAGCTGATAGCATAGAAGAGCTCATTTTTAGCAGGGGAACAAATGAGCTTCAATATGAACTGAAAAACATGCCCTAACTACATAATCAAGTGTGCTCTTTCCGTTTGTATCCTCACCCAAGCATATACTGTACACAAAGTCGGCAGCAGAAGCTTTGTAAAAGAAAAGAAAAGAAAAGAAAAGAAAAGAAAAGGAAAGAAAAGAAAATGGAATGGACGGTGAAAGCAATTTCAGGGTCACAACTGTTCTTGTAAAGAAAGACAATATTTAAACTCAGTGAATGGCATTCTTTCACTTTGCCAAATAGCAGAAACTACTCATCCTTATTGTACTAATAAATCAAAAATGCATTTCTAAAGCCTGAAAGAAATTCAAGAGGAATGAATTGCCTCAAACATCAATAAATGTGAATGAAAACAAGGCTATTATGGATATACTTAAAGGCTTCTCAAGTAAATGTATATTCATTTAAGAGTGTTTAGATATTTGTACTGGAAATCAAGACAGAAATACTGCAGAAGAATGACAATTTTCAAAACTCCTAACTTCAAAATCTCAAAATTGAAGTTAAGACGTTTTGTCAGCTATACACTTGTCAATGCTACACAACAGTACAAGTCATTGAAGACACCGCACTTCTATCCCTCACAGCCTCATTTTCAATCCTGTCAAAAAATTTAACACGGCACGACAAAATTTACTGAAGCGGAGATGAGTAGAACCTTTAGAAACCAGGAAATGTTTGAGTGTGGAATAGAACTGGAAATAGATCAGAGCTGGATTCCATCATGAAAACTTCTACATCATTGTCTTGCCCCCAAAATAACGAAATCAATCAGCATCATACTGTAAAAGCTAACTTTCCTCCCAATATATCGATGTTAACATCCTTGCAAAAGCAATTGTTGGGTTGCTTGGGAAATTAAGCTGGGCTAATTCACAATGTGCTAGTCAGGAGGATTTGGGCTTAAAGTCTGCATTCCATCTACTAACATCTGCCTGACGTCTCCTCTCCTGTCATGCACCTCCTGTAGGGGTTAAAAAGACAGATGCCTGGCTGGACACAGGCTTTCAAGTCCACACCAACTGCAGACACTTCCCTGGAGAGCTAGAAGGTGGTGGTGGTGGAGGAGGAGGAGGAGGAGGAGGAGGAGGAGGAGGAGGAGGAGGAGGAGGAGGGAGATGGGAAGAGGACAGGTGGTGCACCTTGGAGGGACAGGATGACAGGACGGGAGCAACCAAGTAGAGAATGCAGGACACATGAGATCGAGGCGGTCTGCTGTGACCAAAACGCATCTTAATACCAGGTATAAACAGGGCAAATGACTTAATGTGGGTATTAGTGGTCTCAATCCAAACCTTAAGTTTAGTATTTCTGCAAGAGACACAGTGGATCATGTTGAGGGAGACAGGGCATTTGTGGTAACTCATTGGGAGGCATTTTAACATTAATAATATTTTAATCACACATTTGCAGCTGTCGTAACTCCACTTTAAACACCTTCAGGGATTTAAATCTCTTTCAACCTCTATTTACAATGTGCACACACACATATCCTTAGACTCAGGTGTCCTTGTGAATGCAACTTTTGCCATACACACAAACACATACAAGTATCCGTGTATTACAGTATTACAACATTAGACATTTCCCCAGTCTGCATGCAAAACACCAGAGTCCATTTTACACCACAAAGAACATCACATACTGTTTCCAGTCATGGATGGCCTACTTTCCATTGAATGAATGAGGTGAACATGTTTATGACGGCTTGGAAAAGACAGAAAGCTATCATCTGCCACAGTCTCAATCCCCCCCCTCCTGTGAATCAACAGCTACAATGCACAGCAGCAATGAACAGATCATTCAGGGCTCCTTTGTCCCCGCTGTCTCTCAAAAATCATCATGAAAAATCATCAGCGTTGCAAAAGGCGGCAATGCCACGCCTCACCAAGATATTCCGATTTTTCATTGATGTCAAACAGTCAAAGACAGTAGCATCATGGCATGAGGGTGAAAGTGAGGTGAAACAGAGGCAAGGTAGATGTGACATTTGAAATGTAAGGAAGATGCTTTCTGGGCACAAATACATAGCTGCTTCTTTTTATGCTACCTGTCAGCATGTTTAACAGCTGTCGTCTTACAGAGCCACGGCGCATAAATCGCGTCTACAGACACCATCCGTTGCCCCGGGCCCGATAACATACTGCGTGTTCCACACAGCCTGCCAGACACAAGCTGAAGCCTTCTGCTCATCCTTGCACTGCCTCTGACATAAAAACAGACCAATCTAATATAATCCAACGTCACCAGATGTTTGTTGCAGACACTTCCAAAAAACACAGAAGAATCATCTAAAGCAAAGTGTTACAGTAAGTAGTAACATTCCAGTCATTTTTAAAGCTTGACAGAAAACTTTAGAAAAACTGTAAATTTACCTTGGATGTTTGCTGACTTTCCTTGCATAAAAGGATTTATTCAAATTTGCCCACAATATTTCTGGCATTCTGTAAGGCAAAGTATGGATGAATTCAAAATAGCAAATCTTTATATGTCAGAAACATGCTAGTATGCTAATACGGTGTCAGAAATGTCATCAAATGGCATTTAAAAAGTTCAAATATTTCTTGAACACTCCTTCTGTCCACCATTACTTGAACAAACAGATAGTCCTGCACCAAATTACCATTATTGGTTAAGCCAATGTTATGATAGTCATTCATGCCAAAACACACAGATCTGACTAACTGATAATGATAGTTGTATTTTACCCATTATTTTCATTGATTTTAATGATTAATTGTTGCAGCCCTCATTGCCATCATCACAACATTTATAAAACACTAACACCACAACTAAATGCTATTATTATTTTCATTACTACCCACCATTGCTCTGAGAATGTCAGAGCCCTGGCTTAGCAGTTATCATCATTATATTTCATCATTATCAATTCCAATTCCCATTCTATGACTCAAATGGCAAAAACAAAAAATATTTTCTTTCAACCGACAATCTCACCTGACTATTAGAGACGTTCATTCCAAATATTAAGACCTGAAGATCTTACCAGAAACTTTTACATATCAAATAACCCACTTAGCTGACTGTATCATATTATAAGCCGCAATGTACTTGAGAGGGGGGTTAATAAGCCCAGGCTGGGCGCCATGGACTAGACAGCCAGTAAATAACAAGGGGATCCTCTTCCCTGTTGACAGGGAAACGCCTCCAATAAGTGAGAGCCATAGTGAGGTCACGCTGGCAGAACCCAGCCACGTCATGAAGAGGTTGTGTGCTTCACTCTGTACTCAAGTATTGAAACCTGACTCTGACCACTTCCAATATCTCGGGGCTGCACGAAAATAACCCTTCTAGCGGGAATGATGTCAGTGCTGTAGTGCACCAGCCAGTGTTACACCAGACCTTACTGCTAAACACACTGAGCCACGTAAATAAGCTGCTTCCAGCCTTTCCACACATTGAGTTTGTGCAAATACTTTGAGAGTCGTACAAACTGACTGTGTAAGAAAGGGGCAGGGTTTATGTGGACTAAATGAACAGTGAGAAGTTAGTCGTTTGAACAGAAGATCGGGTTATGGCAAGGTAAAAAACGAACAAACCTGAAAACATTTGCATGGACGAATTGTTCACATGCAATAACATGCATTTATAAAATAGATAGATTTTAAACTCAATCTACATCATTGGTTGCATAAATGTGGGTTGGGACATAAAATAAATTTGACTTACTCTTTTACTCTGTCTCCCAACATAGATTAAAGGGTAAACAGATTTTGTCCAAACCACTTGCAACCTTATTCAATTAAATTAATAAATGCAATAATTCTAATTTATGCCACTATCTATAAAAAATCCCAATGAGAAAACGCATTAGTGCAATTTACACAGTAGTACAGAGGTGCCACAAGGGAACATTCATTTCTCAATTTTCTGTAAAATTGTTGGGCTAAAGTTGATCAGTTAACAACATCTAATTAACTTAAAGATGCAGCAAATAAATCATGACGTTTAAGTATGTTTTTAAAGTTATATGTGGACTATGTAACGGTGACCTCAGAAAAGGAGTCTTAAAAGGGGGGCAGAAAAAAAAGTAGTGGCTTAAAACAGCATATTTTTGGTTACTCTGAAAGTTGGGAACTATTGAAAGGTGAAAAGTGAAGGAAAGAAATATTTCACCATATTTTCTGTGGTAATCAACTTGCTGCCACAAACACAGTCGAAACTTAACTTACACTGAACCCTAAAAATTTGTTTAAGCCTGAATCGGGACAATACGACTGAGGGATGTCATTAAAAAGGATCAATGAACCGTAATCAAGACTTCCTTCACTTCCTGCACCAGTTCCACGGTGTTTAGCATTTAATTGCTGCCCCGCTCTGCACCGGTTTCCCGCTCTCTGATTACTGCAGAGGGAACAGCTGCTCAGGGTATCCTGCAGAGCAACCAAGAGAAAGAGAGGGAAACAGAGCTTAGATGGGAAAGGTTGTAATGCTTACACTGCAACAACCACAAGATCATCTCAGATGATGTTGTGAGTCAGCTTTTGATACAAGTAAACATATGTTGACTGCTTTCAAGTGAAACACTTGCCGTCATTTAAGTACAACCACTTTTTTACAACATGATATGTCTTACATTAACCTGTGTGCAGCATAGCTAACCACAGGAGCAATTTCAGGGAGTAAATTATAATTTAAGGGTGCACGATTAAGATGGTGAGGGCCATTTTCCTCCATTTTACACTCTGTTTTCAGTTTAGATGTGCCAGCTTCCTATCTGCGTACATAAGACCCATGAAATGAAATGTTGTGGCGTGCGCTGTGATTCAATCTGGAAAAGGCGTCAATAACTCACTGGGGTATTGCAGAGGCTCTTGGTTGAGCTTCGTTTAACGTGTTCAGTAGTGCATTTTGCTCTTGTTCTCAGGGGTGCTACAACAGTCATTGATGATTTGGTGCATAAACACATTGGTTTTCCCTCAATCTCGGTCTGTAGAAGATACATTCATCACCACCACATGCCTTCCTCTACTTCACACTGACACTCTGTAGTAATTTGTGTTCATTACCCTTTGGTTTTCTGTGACATAGGTGTAAAACATATTGACTAAGTAACAACGAAAAATGTCATTTCCGTTTGAGTCGCCATGTACAAGTAATGTCAAGTTGTTCAATA
The DNA here is from genome assembly GCF_963993115.1 of Abramis brama. NCBI lineage: Eukaryota > Metazoa > Chordata > Actinopteri > Cypriniformes > Leuciscidae > Abramis > Abramis brama. The sequence goes on along the minus strand of NC_139966.1, from coordinate 46,732,454 downwards.
ATTTGTGCCGGCCATAAATGTCAGAGTGATGGGAAAGTGTTGCGATATCCGGCAGTGTGGTCGTCCAAAGACATTCATCAGTTGAGAGGCCATCCCACCTGATCCCTAGTGCAAATTTATCCCAACACAGGATGGATGTAAACAAAAATTGTGGCTAGACAGACAGGCAGTGAAATGTATGCTTTAAGAGTTATTCACTTGCACTGGAGACAGCCTAATGAAAAAAAATCTGTCCTTTTACGTCTAACGTTGTAAACAACCTCAAAGTTTCACTTTTATGTTTGATTCAATTTGGTTTACAGAGATAGGGAAGTAGAGAGAAAAGTCGAAGCTTCCCAGCATGCACAATTTTAATACAATTAGGAAATCATCACTCCAAGACCTGCATTAGCATCCAGTGCGCGCAATGCAGATGAAAGATGGTGGCAATAAACAGCATGTTCACATCACTGTTGCTTTCTCCTGATGGGCCAAACGGTGCTGTATGAGATGAATAATGCGGCTAAGAAAAGTTACGATTTTGAAAATGGAATAGGAACATGATTCAAACTGGGTGGGACTGTCTAAGCCAGTGGTTCTCAACAGGTTTTGCAGGTAGTAGTACTGTACAGGCACAGAAGTAGTTTTACATCCATTTCACATTGGATATCAACCCAACACTAACAAAACCGTTTGTTTAACAACAAAAAACGCCTTTAATAAGATTATGTTTGATGTTAACGACCTTCAACTTCAACCTTCAACCATCAATAACTTGGCTGTCTAACCATATCTCTGACAAAATATACTACTAGACTGCATGAAGTGAGACTGTGCTTGACTGCTCTGTGTTAAACATTTACCACGGTGTTGGGATGACTCTAGCATCCACAATGGGTCACAGTTGCAATGAGTAGTACGCAATGAAGAGAGAAGGGTGCAGAGGACAACAGGACTGTGACAAACTTAGGGAGATTTAGTTTAGACAGATAACTGATTGAGCAATCATAAAGCATTTTCCCAACATACTCTCACTAAAGGCAGATCGAGGAAACAAAGACAAGGGAGGTATAAAATAGTCTGAAGGATGTGCCGATAATCCAAAGTAATTTTCTCTCTTTCACAAAAACACAAATAATAATCATCTTGTTTCTTCAAAATGCCAATGGGGCGGAAGAGGCTGAGAACAGCTGGCCAATGCAAAGTAACTTTCAATAAGGGCTTAGTCACTCCATGTCTGCAGACATGAATAGGAAGCTAATGATTTTAGACGGTGACAATATGTGTGGGCATTTGCAGATAATCATAAAAACAAGCATAATAATGGATGGAAGAAAAAAAAAAAGTTTATGCAATGGTCCAACAATGAGGGACAGACCTCTAAGCCCCTTATACCCCTTTTCCATAACTTTCTGGTGTCGTTCTGTGCAACAACTATTTAACTGTAATTATATTTAATAATATATTTAAATGTGATTTATAATCGTATTTTATTATATGTGAAGTGATTGCAATGTTGTTGTTTTTTTACACATTTAAATAAGTATGCATTAAAAGTAGCTTTATTTTCCTTTCTGTCTAAAAGAAGATATTACAAAATATTATTATATATTGATTGCTATACATTTTATTTAACTTTTGACTGTTGCATCAAAAGCAGCTTACAATATCATGAACGCTGTATTGAACCACTTTGAATGGCTAAAATGTGTCTTCATTTCTAAACAAAACATGCAAGATAAACATTTTGCAACTGTTTGGCTAGCATGTTCCAATTATCTATGCTCTTTGCTTGATACCTTTTCTCCCATATGGTGCAATTACTTTAATATTTTATCATTTCATTCAGTGGATTTGAGTTCATATAACGAACAGTGTGTGGCCGCCATATCCACATTTAACTAGGCTTATGCACAACTGATGGTATCATTTTGCAGATGTCTAACTACTATAAATGCTCATTGTAAATACATTCATGGTAATCATCAGTGTAAGTAAGGTACTTAAAATTGTAGTTGTGCCTAATGTTACAGAATGACAGGTTCCACCTCATTAACAGGACCAAAAATGAATCCTAGACCAACATTTCCAACCTCCACTATCACACATTCCATGAAAATGACAATCCAATTCAGGCTTGTACAAATCTGAACAGTCCTACACTCAACAGGCCAACAGAAATACAGCAATAACTCAATTTAATACGGTAAATCCTCTTCTGTCAGGCTTTACATAGCTTCCTATGAAGCTCAAATGAAAATATAAACCATGCAACATCATCAATGCTGTCAAAAACTTATGTGGCATACGCATACAGTATTTGCATGCAAATCAACAGGACTTGAAGCAGAAAATTTGGTTGAGATGAAAATGCAAACAAGCCAACAATCACAGAACAAAACAAACACAACAACCTCCCCAGAGAAAAGCAGTCAGGAAGTCACAACCAAGTTGATTGACAAGTCCTGGAAAAGAATTGACTTTATCCATTAAATAAACTTCAATAAATGCACCCACGCTTACTGAATGGCAATAGTAACACGATTAATACTAAAACAGCACAGCTGCCAGACAGTCCAACATATTTTCTCATAAATAGCACTCTAGCATGTTGTGCTAACAGTTTATTAGCATTTATATGGATTTTGAAAAGCTGCCGAATCCACTAGGAGTAGGTTTCAATCCACACAAGAATATTTATTTAGCTCAACTTTTTTGCACTTGGCCAGGACATTGTTCATAAGAGAGCTGTGATGACGTCACTGACCTACTGCGGTGATCAAATGGACGTATACCCACCTGAGCTCCTTTTGAAGTGCGGGCCGTGTTAGACCGTTTTCTCTGTGGAGCCCTGATAAGTGCATTAATGCTGATCTGGACTAGCCGTGAAAACATGCCCATTGAGAAAGGCACCCATCCAGCAGCCTCTTACCACTCTGAATAAATGTGCCTTCACCCACTCTGAGAGAACTGACTGTGTCTCTGTGCTAATAAAGACTTCTCATTAGCATTCAGCACTAACGGTTGCCGATGGCCCGCAGGGTAGCGCTCGGGTCTTCTGGTCTGAATTTTGAGTGTCAAATGGATGTGCAGCGGCAGATGAAATGAATGTGGACCCGGATGGGTAGACGGAGGTGAAGAGGGAACGTCTGTTCAATTCTGGTGGCGAAGGTTCAGCCGCAGCAACATTGTCAATCAAGCTTAGAGCCGCGTCAGAACAGGGATCTGCAGTGATGTGACGGCGTGCAAACGGAAGCAAGCAAATCAGCCTAGGATGCAGGCAGGCTGGCACACAATAGATAATTCTTATTGTGCTGTGAGAGAGTTTTAAAAATGCAAAACTGAAACCGGCCAAACAAAAGAGCCCTTGGGTTTTGCTCAATTTGTAATTTATAAGCATTCTGCAGAAATAAATTAGGGTGCCAATTACGGTAAACAAGCAACTAAATGCTGCAATGTCTTGATTAACCATCATGTTCTGTTTGGGGTCGAGAGATGCCAAGGACCTTTTAGTAGCTCAAAAAAGTATAACATTAACCTAAATAATTTACTTACTAAACAGTATGTTTGGGATCTCAGAGACTCTATATACAACGTAAAAATGCATTACATTTATTTGTATACAGTTATTTTCACATAACTAAGCTTTTCTTATACAACACAGTACACAATGTAAAAGTACACTTGACAATTGATTTTTTTTTTTTTCCTGTGTTTTATCTGGGGTCAAACTGAATTAAACATTAAAACAACCTGCTAAAGCTAATATCTGCCTACCTGGATTTCATTTGGTCAGAGGAACATTGAAAGGGAATATAAGAGGTTGATTTCAAAATGACTATCATTATTTTTATATGTACATCATTGGGGTCTCTGATACTCCAAACATGAAAATACTAATCATTTTCAACACAACATGAGAATTAAGCATTGAAAAGAATCTAAAATAAGCCCATGTATCTGCTTAGTACAAGACAATGGCATGAAGCTTGCTGTTCTACATACAGTCTCTCGTAAGCATGGGCATAATGTTGAGTGTGGCTCAGGGCTTAGAGTGTGCTCAATCCACAGGGAAGAAAAGTCATGTAGTGTGTGGATCTCTCCCATCACAACTTCTTAGCTGGTTGTGTAACCTACTGTGTGGGCTATGCGTATCATCCTTCTCCCAAGTAGCGATTCGTCATGCCAAGTGTGCGAAGCAAAAAGCTAGAGCAAATCCGACAGTCAATGCAGGAGCTCAGAGGGACTGTGTTGACGGTGACATTTCAGTGTTGTGTAACTACTCCTCAAAACTGCCTTCAGATCAGTACATTTGGTTTGTGATCTCTGCTTTTCTTTGAATGTCAGATGTGAAGACTATTCGCAAACACTCTTTGTTGACACACTTTTATACATTCTTCACACACCAGGTGCTGAGAACGGACAGAGGTCAGACTGGTCTCTAAAAGCTGCTGATTAAGAGCTATCAGGAGATTGGATAAATTAAATGTCCTCACCAAATTTAAGTTGATTTTTCAAAACTTCCATTATAAAAATGAAGCTATTTATACTGTAAATGCCCAGTGCACCCAATAACTAGCCAATAAAATGCTTTGGATGTTAAAAAGTTTTGCCTAAGGACTTACTTGTAACTAAGGCTGATTTAGCCTTAATGGCATAAAACTCTTGAAGACAGAAATGCACTGTTTGTGGGTAGATTATAAAGTACCAGTCAGTTACATCATAACTGCACTAAAAATCAATGCACTGTCAGAATTTGTTTTGTACCTTTAGGGGTACAACTTCTGTCAATGAGACAGCACCCTCCAAAGGTTCACCTTTGTACCTCATCTACCCCTAAAGGGTACATATTCATACCTTTTTGATGATACTGCCCCAAAAGAAAAGCTGTTGTACCCCTATTGTTTAGCTCCGGCACAAGCACCAGCACAATTCTGGATGAAAAAGGGTTCAGTGTGATCTAGTGGTGTTGGTGCCAGAAAGAAACCAAAAGCACATGGGTACATATTTAGAGTCATTGAAGTTTACTTGCAAGAACCCTTTACTTGCAAAAAAAACAAACAAAAAAACACCCTGACTACACAATGACAACAGTACAGCTCTACCACAAGCTCAGTACAGCTCTAAAAGGGGGCACTTTATTTTTCAAAGTGTACTCAAGAACCTACATTAAGGACACAGTCTTCCATCTGTCAACAATAATTTCCATATTGACTGTGACCCACTTTTCCTTGACATCTCTGTGATCTCTGACACATCATAGGCTGGATCCCTGTGGATGGCAACTTGAACATGTAAACTTTTGAACCCTGTCAGTACCTTCTGTATAGGTTCCATACCTCCGTAATCCGGCCAGGTGGAGGAACAGCTGATCTAGGCCCAGTGGCGTTGGCTTCACGGACTTGGCAATTTTCACCTCTGATGAGCACAGCACTGGAGAGAAGCTATCTGTCTCAATGCAGACTAACGTAGGTCAGAGGGGCTCAGGACACATCTTTCAAAAGGGAACAAAACTCTGCCCTTATCTTTTTTGCTCAAAAGCCTGGCTTTTTTGCTCAAAAGCCTGGCAAGCTTGAAAACTCATTATTGTGCCTGGTTGCAGAGTCGGGGTATGGTGGGGATAACAAACTTTATAGACAGTTTCGCAACAGATATATTTAAGGTTTGTTAGGCACTGACAATGAGCCAAACATAAGTGCCTAAAAGGTTTCCTTGTAACTAAGGCTGACTCTGCCTTGAATAGTATTGGCAGGAAATAGTTGGGTGTCTTTTTGTAAAAAGTGCCAGCACTGCAGTCCCTCCTTCCCTCCTCCTCATTTATTTTTCTCTCTTTCAATCTCACTTTTCTCACCAAGTTGTTCATTTCCTGTCTCATGGGTGCGGATGAGGATGAATTGGGTATTTCCTCACTGAAAAGCTTTGTGGATTCTCCACAGAACATAGGGCTCAATTAAAGGCTTGCTTTTGCATGCAAACCATGTTACGCTAATACTAGGTACTGTCGAAGATCCAGAACAACTAAGTAAAATTACTAAACTAAAATAGATAGTAAGTCTGCACACATACGTTCTTGTAGAGCTGAAATACAGGGAAGATAACAACAATTGCATGAAAAATCCCATATTCAATGCCATGACTTCTGAAATCAAATATAAAAGCTTTGCCTGGAAAACCCACAGGCTCTTTCAGTAACAGTAATACAGAAGGAGCTGGGATTTCCTAAAGCCAAAAGAGAGAGGCGTCCAAACTGAATGAATGGCTGAAGGAGGTGGTGTGAATCCTCCTACCCAGCAGTGTGGGTAATTATTTCAAAAAGCTTTGTACTGCGGGCAACATCAGCTTAAGACATGGCACAGGAACGCTGATCAACACTACCTTAAGGGAAGGCGCCAGAGTGGTGGATGAAGACACAGGAACAGTAAACTGTAAGGATGGACATAATACTTGGAAATAATAGCAATGTCAACTATGAAAACACAACTGTGTGACTTGTCAGACTTCAAAACATTTTACACCATTCAAAATGCAGTGACAACTACATGCAAACGAGCCTAATTTTTTTTTCTTTTTGGGGCCGGTTATGGCATTACTTTAGGCACTACCTTGCATTCTGACAGGTAAATCTTTCAGAGAAAGCACACAATGCTGAGACTTTAGCTTTATTGAAGAAGCCAATTGAGTTGTAATCACATTATTTATGTCTGTTCATCCAACTTCACAAAAACCACACCGATTTCAAATCGGACTAAAACGTTTTACAAAAGCTTTGTTACTGTTTTATTCCAGATGAAACAGACCTTTTTAAAATGTATAAGCAAAAAACACATTCTCACTTTGGTATTGGCAACTGGGGTATTAAGAAGCATTTTAAAAGGCCAATGACCACAACATCCATTCTTAGAAGACATGTTTATCTGACACAGTAAATGTCCCAACGGAGTGTCCTATTAAGAACAGAGGCTAGTTAAATCTTGTCCCCATGGACTAAACAAAAGTTCAAGAATTTAATATTTATGAAGCACACTGTGACAGTTTAGTTTGGAAATAGTCTCAAAATGGCAAAGTTAAATGTTAAAAGTAAGGAGAAATGAATTCAAAAGGGTCAAGGACAACATTCTTTTAATTTTGACAACAACTCTATACCTTTGGGTGCGCCACACTGGAAAGTAAAGTCTCAGAACTGTTTTCCAAACATACTGATGAGAATGACTTTGCCAGATGGATTTGCAGGCGCTCTGTGGCCCCAATTTCCTTTTGTAACATACTTCATTAACAGTATGTTAATCTCAGGTTTGTTGATATGACTTTGAGAATCCATTTTGCTCTTTTTCTCAGAGTGCATCTACCTCTCTGTCTCTCATCAACCTTCATTCGCGACCTTCTCATAAACTGCCTCTTGTATAGAGTGTGGCGGTTTCAAAAATGGAGCGTATGGAGGATTCATTTGTGCCATTTACTCACTTGAGAGCTCATCCATAGCCCAGAGCTGCACCATTAGCATATGCTACGAGCGGCAAAGGAAGTGTTAGCGCTAATTACTATATACACTATAATACAGAAAAAAGGTTCTGAAGAGCTTAATGACGCCAATGACTTCAAACCACAAAAATAGCTTTATGCTTCACAATATAAGATTTTACTGTAGATGTTCAGTATTGATGCAATTCAAATGTCTTGCCTTCTCATACTTCAACACAGCAGGTTCAGCTGACATCCATAGCTAACTATCAACAAAGATATGAGCACCAAAAACGCTTTATTCTATAAGAGCATATCATTTCCGAGCAGAACATTGAATGTACCCAAAGCTATCGTCATCCACACTCAAATTGCTTTTGACTAAAATATATTTTTCTTGTAGAAAGTTCCGCCATTTATGACTGGAAAAAAGCACTTACAAATACGACTGCAGCTAATAAGACTGCAGGAAAGAACTCTATAAAGTAAAGCTTTCCTTTCAAAATCAGTACAGTGTCAAAGGGGGTGGGGTGATTTCCTGTTCTTTGGATCTGTGCATTTACAAAACCTACTGAAATAAAATGGGAATGTGATACATTTTTAAAATTATACATATTGTAATCTGTGATCAGAATCTGTGATTTTAAAATATCAAATGGAACGCCAGCAGTACTTGATCCGCCAACTTTTTACCCAAAAATTCATAATGATGAAACCACACATCATAGACATTCCTAGCTGGACAGGATTCGATTTCTATTCAGTTAAAAATCTCATTAATCAACTAGACGGTAGCCTGCCAAAAAGCACCCGATTGATGCACTTAACTTTAAAATGTTTAAAACCTCTCTTCCAGGGGTGTTTGCCCCCGAACCCCCGCTCATAGTCTAAAAGGCTAATTTGATCTCTTTACCAAGGCTGTATTAAGAAACACACAAACATATTCGGTTCTGACTGGCTACAAACACACCACTGCCTTCCAAACTCCAATAATGAAGGCCAATGGCAAAAATATTCCTTTTTCAGACCCATAACTAAACCAACAAACCTGATTCAACAGCTACACTCGTCAAACATCAAATTTATTGAATCAGGTGTGTTAGTTTGGGAAAGCTTTCTGTCATGGGATCGGCAATTTGGATGGAAATCAGATTACTGCACCAAATACAAGGTACTGCAGAATGTAGTCAAGCTCATCACTGGCAAACCACATATGTGCACAGTTCTAGACACTAAAAATGGCAAATAACCATTTGCTCTTAAGGATCAGCTAGGTTAACAATGGTTGTGAAAGCCTTTGACACAGCGGGAGCCCTTGAGTGATCTTAAACTTGTACATTATTGAAGGGACAAGACTATTTTTAGGTATTTCTTATAGACTTGTCTATAAGAATCATTAGTTAACAGAACTTCAGAGCATATTGCACATACAAACTAGCAAGAACTTTCTCAAAATTACCACTTCAGTATCATTGGATGGTTTTACTCAACTTCTGGGAGTCACACATTTGTATTGATCTGCTGAGAAACAAAGTTTAAACTTAATCTTACAAAAGGAGTTTTGTTTGAGACACTTATTAGATAGATAAAAATGATGCACATTGACTTTGCTGCCAGGACTATATCTGGTTTTAAATTTTCCTGAACCTAAAATTGAAAAAAATAAAAAAATAAACAAAAAAAATCAAACAGCCCTTTCCTGGAGGGCAGTTCTTGGCCAGAACATGCTGAAATGCAAAACTTAAATGTCCATAGTCAAATGTCTGGTTGTGCGATTTTAAATGAAATCATGATGTTTACTTTACAGAATGTGACCTCTGGCCAGTGTGCAGAGGCTTTCAATTTTTCCACTAAAATGCTCTTTACAAATCCCTCCATCCAGTACATCAAAGAGGAAATGTTTTCTGATTAATCCTGACAAGATTCACTCAGGTTTTCCTCAAACAAGACTTCATTCTCTGCCAATTCTCATATGAACAAAGGTTTCTTTGTGTAACTCCAGACTAGATTATCTTTTGATCTAGCTCCCACTCTTAGAAAAAGTATAAAAGTTTGGTAAATTTACTGTTTTTACAAAACCAAAAGGTACTGTAACACGCCTCATTTGATATACTATAGCTCAAATTAAAACAGACTAGTAACTGATCTCATGCGCAGTCTCCTTTAACACAATATACAGTTTTAGTTATGTAAAAGATTACGATTAGACGATATCAAACATTAAACTTGATGAACATTGATGAAAACGTATTCCCTCTGCACTTCAAAAACTGTGGGCTTCCACACATACATCATCGTATCTCCCAAATGAGAAGACTTTCTATGATGGGGGAAGGAGGTGGATTAAAAAATGAAAGGTTAATGACGTAGACATAACGGCAGCAGGGCTAATCATACTTAATTAAAATAAAAATAATAATCAAAGTTAATGTTGCTGAAATACATGGAACAGTTTTGACAGTATATTGACTGTTTATGTTTCTGGGGTGGTTGCTAAGGATGTTGCCCAGTGATGCACAGATCTGTTCGATGAAGCGGTCATAGCTGTATGAGTGTGTGTGTTATTGAGAATAAAACACTGCTATTGGCCCATAAGCATTAAGGTCTGGAACCGTTTAAACAGAAGTCATTTAATATCCTGCTACTGGTTAGTATATGTTACCATCTTTAAGTGAGACGCATCTACTCAAAAGTTCCAACTTCCAAAATCACCGGTGTTTAAATGAAAGTTGTGTGTGTTTAGAACTTCTAAACTAGGTCGAATTAAGCATTTATTACAGGAGCTTTATAGGGCCTAATGCTTTTGGAAGAACTTAAAACTAGCCAGACTATTCGATGTATTCAAAAGTGGAAATGGCTGTAAGCAGTAGCTCAGGCCACAGCAGACTGAGCAATCGTTTAGATTTCCTTGCAATTATCTCATCATCAAGCCGATGTGGTAATTGGCCTGAGAGTCCAGACTGGTCGTTTCTAAGCATCTACCCTTCAGCATTACTCACACCGCAGAAAAGACAACATTACAGAGTTATGTGTTCTCAAAGAGTATACATATCAAACCGCTTTAGAGGTTGGTCTGCATAGTAAATAGAGGGTATGCACATGAGGTCACCATTGGCTGGAGTGACTGTGGTTTCACCCACTGAGTGGCAAAAAGATTGAGTGGCCACATTGGTTTTCAGCGTGAATGCTGCTGCTGCTGCTGCTGAAAAAAAAAAAAAAACACCTTTAAAATGGGAAAAAGCTTTGAGATTTACTCTACAAATAGAGAGAGAAATCTGAGTATTTTGTAGCAGACTGCCAAAAGCTACAGAAAAGAGAAGCAAAAATGGATCACTGCAATTCACAGAAACAACTGGACTCCAGTCAGCGAAACATTGCAGTTATCATTTTGTGTAACTATGTTAAATTTTGGGGTAAATTAAAATCATACCCTATATATTGTATTGTTATATATTGTATTGACAACAACTTACTGTATACTCTGCATAATTGGATGTTTTTTAAATAAACACGGACAGAAACTATAAAAGTTTTAGGGCTGGACTATATGACGATATAACATTGATATACGGTAAGTGATCACCTGGATTTAGCGTTTACAGGCAAATTTGCTTAAATTTCCCCAGCGTCAAAATCAGGCAAATAAAATGTCAGGAAACAAAATTCCCTGGATCTTTAGTAAGTTGAAATGAACACGTCCAACCTTAAGTTTAAACTGATAATCGTTCAATCGTCAATGCATACCCTATTAGTGAATATCCACTGACTAAAGCACATGGCATGCAAAGTAATCAGGGTGGCCGAGACAGCCGAAATGCTCACTGGGAAAAAGTTTTGCATGGTAAAACCTTCTTGGAGACGTTCAAACTACCACCCTTACTGCCATACACATGCTCCCTGTTGTCCTCTCAAGTAAAAGTATTCTGCAAGTACTGTAGCTTCTTGAGTTAGTTAACTAAACCAGCCAATGCAGATTACAGAAAGCCAAGCACAAAAGTCTCTAAAACACTGATATATGCAGAACTAAGGATTAAGGTTGAATGTGTTGGATTTATTGAATTTAACTGTAAATTTCATTTTGCTTTATTTTGCTTTTAATTCTAACCAGTTTATAAATAAATCAGGTCACCCAAAAAGAAATGCATTTAAAATTTCAAAGCATAAATAATTTTCTGCAAATAATACTATAATCAGCATTGGTGAGCACTTTGACTTCATAAATCACTACAAGGAACATGGCCAAAAACTAAACATTCCCCAAAATAAACAGCCCTAATAATAAGCTGTTTTTTTCCACTTCACTCCAGCAAAGCAAATGGCATTGGTGTCACCTCGGCAATGACACCAGCAATGGACTGAGAAAGCTTCTTTCATCTCCTGGAACCACACATCTGAACACTCATTGATCATTTGGTTCACTCTGCTCCCAAAAAGTATCTCCAGCAATCAATTTGCACACGGTGAAAGCAGGCTTTAATTGCGGCACTTTGCCAAGTAATCACGCACATAATTATAACAGGAGCGCTTCTCGTGATGCTCAACGACAAACCGATTCAAGTTTCTCTGATGCTCTTTTCATTTCGATGGCCACATCTTTGTATTGGAGATAAACACACATGCTCCACATGAGCATAGACTCAGAAAGAGCAAGTCATTTTCAGTGAAAATTGGGATGAGATTGTCAGGCCGCACAAGTGTCCCGCGTCCCCAGCTGTGTTCAATAATCCCAAATGGCTGTTGACGTGGGAAGGCTTTGCGGTTCACGCTCACGCTCTCCTTTCCTCTCTAGCACTAACCTGCTATGATAAAAACAGTTTTCCCCAAGCCAATTAGAAGTGTGCTTCTATTTATTCATTGGAAAGGACTTGAAGGCAAGGGAATCTCTCACGCCTAGAGCCTCAACAGGGCATGCTAACAAGCCCCACATGCCTTGCTGACACTAAGCAATGAAAAAAAACTGAGGCATTGCTAGCATTGTCACTCATTGTGTCGGTCTACCATCCCCTTTGAACATGCACGAATCATGAGCTTCAATTACACAAAATTCAATGGTTTATAGGTTGAAGGTATATGTCCATTGTTCACAGTCTTCAAACATGAAGCTTTGAAGAGACTCTGAGGTATAAAAAGTGTCATGTGACTAATGAGAACCACTGAAGCGGGCAGCTGAGACTCCCTGAATCCTAGTTAATTGCTCCCTCAGAGCAAAAAGGGGGCACCTGTTTGGGGAAAAGGTGGTGAAGGAGTGGTCGGCCATGCAAGGTATTGTTGTGTTGGTTTGTCTTGCTTCAAAAACATTGTATTTACTGTATATAACTTCTATTTTTAGATTGTCTCAGTAAGATAAGAACTGAAGTATGTTGCCATGCTCTCCATCAAATGCAAGACACTTTAAACGGTTTGTTTCAACAAGCCCTTCAACAAAGGGGGTGTCAACAGTACAGGGACTTCCGTTAAAAGAAGAGGGGAAAAACAGATGTCAAGATACCAGACATTTCAGTTTAAATACATCCAAATAGATATATTGTATTTTTCAATACGAGGATGATAACATGACAATACTTGACACCTGATAATTAATTTATTCTACCACTTGAAAACTGTTGCTTTTCTTACTGACTTACTTGAACAAACCACATGAAAAACTTGACTTTGAGAAATACAGTAGACACTCACTGCATTGAATGTAATTTCTTTATATTTGTTTAACATTAATATTCATATCCATAAGTATTCAATAGCATATTTTGGCTGTGGTATCAGAATTGGTAACAAGAATTGACTACAAAACTACAAAAACTATGGTATCATGACAACCCTAGTAAAGACAGATGACCTTTACTACTCATCTTTATCATGCAAGCTTTTCACGTTCATTTTCAGGCACAGTCTCTCAACCCTCTGACATGAGGTGAACCAAATCCTAAGACTCCCAAAAAGTCATTGCTCCATTTTAAGTATACAACTACCTCTACTGCTCAGCATCACAATCAGAAATAAAAAAAAATGTGCCAAGTGCCATTAGGAATGCCCTCACGGTCAGTCTTCTGTCAAAGGGTTTGTGAGTTTCAATGACGGTAATTTAAATGGGCAGTGAAGGAATAAATTAACTCCGTCTTTCACCAAGTGGGAATTCACAACTTGTCACAATGTCATGTGTAATATTTCACTTTCCACCATACAGTTTGGGTGCACCTTGGGTATTTTTATGAATGAGATCCTGAGCAGAAAGTAATTATAGCTGTTTAAAATGCACCAGTCTAAAATAACTTGATTATGAACCTGGTTCACCTGGTCACTGCATGCGTTATATCTGATCGGATAGCTATCCGATCGTGAAAATACCAGGGTAGCATTTCCCAAAAGCACAGACGAGTAACAGAGTATCTCTTCAGCAAGCTGAAGCGCAACAGAGTAAGTCACAGACGCTTAAAACACGATCATCTTCATTAAAAGTAGTGAGACTAAATTCTCTTACCATCTCATATTGCGGTCTTTGATCTTGAAATTAGCTGATGATAAATAAAATGCAGCTTATATCGGTTGCTTTCGATGACGTGAACTCCATTACATTTGCATATAGCATGGGAAGATCAGATTTATATTCGTTTTGCGGAGACACATTTATGAGGCAGTGTAAATGGAAACGTTTTATCAAATTAGATGGCTATCTGATCAGTAAAAGTAAAAACACATGAAGTGACCAGGTGCAAACAGGCCCTTAGATTAACACAAACAAGAAACCAGGACACCATTTGCTTACATTCTCAGCAAACAAGAAGGTCTTCAGAGATACACCAGTCAAAAAACAATGGATGAAATCACCCAAAACAAAAAGAAAAAAGAAAAAAAAGAACAAAAACATATTTTAACAAAAGCATAGAAATCATTTAAATACTTGGACACAACAAACTACAAAAAGTAATATAACTGTGAAAGTCCAAAACTATTTTTTGTTTTAGTTATATAAACCTGAAACCTTTACAATTTGCATGAAACATGAAAATGACCAGACAAAAGCTGAGAAATTTAACTTAACATTTTTAAACTATACCAGTTGATGAATTAACTTTGAAAGCCCTAAAATACTAAAACTTAAAATAAAAAAAAAATAAAAAACTGAAGCTAAAAAAGTAAAGCATCTACTAAATAGAAAAATTATAAATAAAAATGAATCAAAACAAACAAACCACAAAACAAACACAAACTGCCATATGGAGACAAACAAAGGTTCGCTGCCCAACATTAAAATCATCACAGAAATCATCTGTTATATTTACATATAGCACTGGAGTAATAAATCAGAAATATATCAGTTTTTGCTGAGACATTTATGTTCCTTAGTGTAAATGGAATGTGAAAACTAAATCGGACAGCAATCCGATCAATCAAGATGCAATCAACTAAGTGTAAAAAGGCCCTAAATGTTATTTACAGAGCTAGTATCTTGGGTTATATTGAAATCCCTTGGCAACATCACAAATCTATCACACTTCACTGTAAAGGCAGTACACAATCTTGAGTTAGGGCATAGCCCCCTCAAAGTAAGGGCATTACTCCTGGTCGAATCTAAAATGGACAAGCATTATAGGCACAGTGAGTGAGTGTGTGTGTGAGTGTGTGAGTGTGTGAGTGTGTGAGTGTGTGAGTGTGTGTGTGTGTGTGTGTGTGTGTGTGTGTGTGTGTGTGTGTGTGTGTGTGTGTGTTACAACCCCCTGTGCAGAGGAACATGAATTTAGTGGAAAGTCGCCAGCCAGGATCCTGCGGGAGAACACAGAGTGGCAGACTACTAGACAACACAGAGAACGTCCCTGGTGAGAACACTTACACACACACACGCTCACACATTAATGCCAGAGCCATTTACCCACTTGATCTTAATAGACACACACAACAGAATTCAAAAATACATCCTGAAGAGCCTCAGCCAAGCTAACGCTCGAAACCCTCAATGATCTAACTACGGCACTACCTACCACTGAATGATGCTTTCTTGAGCAGAAAAAGTGAAGATAATATCTGAGTTCTGAATGAGATTTAGATAAAAAATTTGTCATTTTGTTTTGTATACACTGAGCAATCCAGAAATATCAATATTTACCTACATACATTGTAACTCAAATATTTTCATATATTGAAAAATCAAATATCAACATTTTCAGAATATTTTTAAAGGATGATGCTAACAAATAACTAAATCAGTTTTGAAACGATTGACATAAATGGACAGTTTTAACTGATTCTAAGGAAATTAATCAATCTTTTTGTCAAAAAATAGAAAAATAACTGCTCACAATGTTGCTTAATTTTGTCACCCACAAAATCGACACAAATATATAGTGAACAATCAATATATCGGCCAGCCCTAGCCAATTTCATATACCATATATCTAGGAGGGGTGTGGGAGAAAAATAGAAAAAAGAAAACATGATCTGTTGCCAGTCATTCTTCACGGCTTCTACTTCGCATATAGGTCTACTGCCACACTAAAGAAATTAACTCATGGTCTCCAACTTCCTGACCAGTGCCATCACCAAAATTGCTGTGAAAGAGATGCAGTCTGGATGCTGATTGAACCTCATCACTGCACAAGAAGTGGAAGAGGAGAGGTGCCAGAGGGGCTAGACATAAACGATAGGGCTGTTTGTGAATCCAAAGAAGTCTAACAGGGTTAATTACCAAGCAAGCATCTCAGAGGATGAAAATAAAGTGGCTAGAGCATTACTAAACACCATCTGTGCAACAAAGTACTCATTAGCCGTATATATGTGGCCTGTGTCTCTGGCCAGAGGTTGGATAAAGAGGAGATGGAGAGCACATTATGGAGCGTGTGGTTCAGTGTTTGGAGAGTCAACAGTATTACCTTCAGAGCAACCTCTCTAAAACAACTGGACAACTTCCACAGCAACCAGGGACAGATGTTAGGTTACGGGCTGATGCTGACCATAGTGTCAATTCATGGCTATTAAATTTTAGTATTCATCAAGACATTAAAATTGCTATACAACAGGTGTGGTGCAATAGCAGGTGATGGAGTCAGTCTTTCAATTGCTTTCACATCCTGTGAAGAGGTGGGAAATCAAGGGGGCAGAAATCAATGTCTGCCGTACATTACTTTGAAATGATGCGTGTCTCCAGGCTGATTAGCGTCCCACCCTGCTAGATAAAGTGCCACCGCATGATCAATACTCTAATAAAGACAAGCCATGGCTGTCGTCTCAAGCAAGATTGCCTCCATGACCCGATGAACTCCTTGTGAGTGTGCATCCGGAAAATAAACCGCCAGTTAAGTGTAAGATGAGTGGTCAATCAGACGACTCGGGTTCAATTCAACACAGATTACACTAATCTAAAATAAATGGTTAAATGACTGATATTAAATTGGGTGAAATTCAATTTCGGTTTAGTCGGATCAGCATTCTAATCAGTTGAAAATGGCCAATATAACAGTCTGATTTCAGGTTCACCTGACCTTGATCAGACACCTTTTTTTAATAATATTTATATATATATTTAAGATAAACACGCATACCTCCACACACATACACACAATAAAAGTTTGGATTACATTCAAAATCCAGCAGCCATACTTGAGGAAATATAGTGTCGATCTGTCGTGATGATTGCACATCATGTGGTGAGTTCACAGCTGTGAGCATATCTTTACATACACTGCAGCAGATTCAAAACCCTATTGTAGGTTCACATGCTGGTCATCACTAGCAGGTGCTGTCTTTATGTTCTGGCAGATTTACTGATGAGGATTTCATCCAACACCTGCATTGTGGTCTCATTTTCACGTTGAGTTATAAAGCTTAAGCTCTGACTAGAGTTTATGATGTAGTATGTTATGTCCAGCAAGGAGCACTGCATTATGGGCAGCAAAGCCCTGTACTCATAAATAAAAGCAGGAGTGGGAACACATCACATTTGTTACATTGCAGCAATACTGCAGGTGCCCCTGTCCAGTCAGACCAGCAAACGAAGCATGAAAAAGGTCACTGTAACTACCCATACCAGACAAAAAAAAGACTAATAAATAACCTTTGCTGGGTACTGGACTAGAATTTCCATGTCATGCAATATCTATAACTATATTTATACATCTATAAACAGGAAATAAAATGGGTAGTTTTATGGTGTTTTGGGGAGCACCGTTATAGGATAGCCATGGCTTTGTTTGACTCTGCTGTGCCCACAAGAACCAGAGAGAAATATTATTTCAGGTCGTTTCATTCTCACGCAGCAACATGGTAGACAGCTAAGGTCAGTACTAGTGCATGCAGGATCCCACAGCAAAGAAAATGATTAAGCTTCTCATTGCTTCTACAACTAATAATTTTCTAAAATTTACCAATGATGTTTCATCTTCCCTAGACAATAACATGTCGACTGGTGCAATATTTATAGACTTTGATATGGTCGATCATTATATGCTTCTTGACAAATTATATGTGATAGGCCTTTCTAAACACTCTCTTCTCTGGTTTAATTCTTATCTTCAATGTAGACATCAGCGTGTCTCTTTTCATGGTTGTGTATCACAGTCCTTAATAAATAGAGAAAGGTGTCCATCAAGGCTCTTCCTTAGGGCCTCTTCTATTTTCTTTATTTATCAATGATCTTCCTCTAATTTGCTCAAACTGTTGTATTCATCTATATGCAGATGACACAGTGATCTACACATCTAATGTGTCTGTTTCTAAGATTCAATCCTCTCTTCAATCTAACTTTAATGCTATTCAACTTTGGTTCGAATCCAACCATCTTCTATTGAATAAGAAAAAGTCCTATAGCATATTGTTCCCAACACTGAATAAAGATAACAATCTTTCACTCAAATTCCTAGACGATACTCCACTTGTAAAAGTTGATGAACTTAAATATCTAGGTCTTTGGCTTGACTCACAACTCTCCTTATTTAATTCCATATAGACCCAGCTATAGATTGAAACATCTTCAAAGAGAGTGGTAGACATGCCTTTAAATTTAAAGCCCCTTCAGACTGGAATAGCCTGCTTGGGTCTCTAAGATCTGTCACTTCCTTGCGTTCCTTCAAAATATCGCTCTTTACTAAGCAAACTGTTGCTGTAAATGACTTTTGTTTTATACAGTGAGGAAAATAAGTATTTGAACACCCTGCTATTTTGCAAGTTCTCCCACTTAGAAATCATGGAGGGGTCTGAAATTGTCATCGTAGGTGCATGTCCACTGTGAGAGACATAATCTAAAAAAAAAAATCCAGAAATCACAATGTATGATTTTTTAACTATTTATTTGTATGATACAGCTGCAAATAAGTATTTGAACACCTGAGAAAATCAATGTTAATATTTGGTACAGTAGCCTTTGTTTGCAATTACAGAGGTCAAACGTTTCCTGTAGTTTTTCACCAGGTTTGCACACACTGCAGGAGGGATTTTGGCCCACTCCTCCACACAGATCTTCTCTAGATCTGTCAGGTTTCTGGGCTGTCGCTGAGAAACACGGAGTTTGAGCTCCCTCCAAAGATTCTCTATTGGGTTTAGGTCTGGAGACTGGCTAGGCCACGCCAGAACCTTGATATGCTTCTTACAGAGCCACTCCTTGATTATCCTGGCTGTGTGCTTCGGGTCATTGTCATGTTGGAAGACCCAGCCTCGACCCATCTTCAATGCTCTAACTGAGGGAAGGAGGTTGTTCCCCAAAATCTCGCAATATATGGCCCCGGTCATCCTCTCCTTAATACAGTGCAGTCGCCCTGTCCCATGTGCAGAAAAACACCCCCATGCTTCACAGTAGGGATGGTGTTCTTGGGATGGTACTCATCATTCTTCTTCCTCCAAACACGTTTAGTGGAATTATGACCAAAAAGTTATATTTTGGTCTCATCTGACCACATGACTTTCTCCCATGACTCCTCTGGATCATCCAAATGGTCATTGGCAAACTTAAGACGGGCCTTGACATGTGCTGGTTTAAGCAGGGGAACCTTCCGTGCCATGCATGATTTCAAACCATGACGTCTTAGTGTATTACCAACAGTAACCTTGGAAACGGTGGTCCCAGCTCTTTTCAGGTCATTGACCAGCTCCTCCCGTGTAGTTCTGGGCTGATTTCTCACCTTTCTTAGGATCATTGAGACCCCACGAGGTGAGATCTTGCATGGAGTCCCAGTCCGAGGGAGATTGACA
This sequence comes from Abramis brama, assembly GCF_963993115.1. Classification (NCBI taxonomy): domain Eukaryota; kingdom Metazoa; phylum Chordata; class Actinopteri; order Cypriniformes; family Leuciscidae; genus Abramis; species Abramis brama. The sequence goes on along the minus strand of NC_139966.1, from coordinate 46,712,843 downwards.
GTCATGTTTAGCTTCTTCCATTTTCTAATGATTGCTCCAACAGTGGACCTTTTTTCACCAAGCTGCTTGGCAATTTCCCCGCAGCCCTTTCCAGCTTTGTGGAGGTGTACAATTTTGTCTCTAGTGTCTTTGGACAGCTCTTTGGTCTTGGCCATGTTAGTAGTTGGATTCTTACTGATTGTATGGGGTGGACAGGTGTCTTTATGCAGCTAACGACCTCAAACAGGGGCATCTAATTTAGGATAATAAATGGAGTGGAGGTGGACATTTTAAAGGCAGACTAACAGGTCTTTGAGGGTCAGAATTATAGCTGATAGACAGGTGTTCAAATACTTATTTGCAGCTGTATCATACAAATAAATAGTTAAAAAATCATATATTGCGATTTCTGGATTTTTTTTTTTAGATTATGTCTCTCACAGTGGACATGCACCTACGATGACAATTTCAGACCCCTCCATGATTTCCAAGTGGGAGAACTTGCAAAATAGCAGGGTGTTCAAATACTTATTTTCCTCACTGAATATCTAAATATGCGGGATACTCTTTGTCTTTTCTTTTTGTGTATATATGCAAGTATGGGTGTAGGTGTGCATATGTATATTATGTGTGTTTATATGTATGTATATACGTGTATGTAAGGGATAAATATTGTCATGCCTCTTAATACTGCAATATGTTTTATGCATGGATTTGTTTTCAATAAGGAGTCAGTGGGAGAGGGAGATCTTTAGTGAGTGTGAATGTACATGTGCTGTATTATCTTTGTATTTCTCTCGAGGATCCCCTTGAAAACGAGATGCTTCATCTCGGGGTTATCCTCCTAACAATAAATTTCAAATTTCAAATTGTCTCTTCAAATTCAAAATGCTCTTGACTTTGATAACCAAGAACATAAAAACTTAATTTTTTAATAGGTTTAACCTCTTGAGCTAATGATTTTCCCTGCAGACAAATCAATGCTACTTCATAAAGTTGCATGGGCCTGTAACGCAACACAGCCAATAAACAGAAAAAGCAAAAAACAACAACAACAACAACAACAACAACAACAACAACAACAACAACAAAGTACCCTCTGGTTGGGCATTGTTGTTCCAGCAGGCTACCACTCACCCAAGCGAGGACAATTATGAATGATAAGTCCCATCTGCACATCAATCCATCATCACTGAGATGATTTGTTCTCTGCTTGTGTAAATTAAAAAGTCAGCATACACCGGTTTATGAGATGTAGTTGGTGGCAAAGTGAGCCGGGAGAGGCACTCCTCGTCATTAAGCATAATTAAGCTGCCAACCTTGTCACCCGTGACTGCGGACGCATGGGCAAACCCTGACGAAGCATCAATTCAAATCATGGCCCCCGTTCCGTTCTGTCACCTGTGCTCGATCAGAACAAGATGCTAATATCCCCTCAATTCCACATCATGTTCATTAAGGTCGGAGAAGGTCTTTTATGCTTAATTACTCTTTTGCCGCTCATCTGTAGAGACGTGCCATGTCTACGCTGTTTGAATGCAGTAGGAAAAGTTTGTGTGTGACTGTTTTACTAATAAGACTATTGTTTTCCTTCTGTCAAGACAAGACGAGGAATATGGTACATTAAGCTCTCCCCTCACCTCTGAAACAATCGTTAGAATTTGGTCTTTTCTCAGTGGATGGAAGAGTATGAGATGAAGAGCTGAGTCTGAGCATGTGAAAAGGACTTTCTGATATGGGTAATGCACCATTCAGAATTCAATTGATAATGCCTTGTAGACTCCATTCAAATTTCTGAATTTGAAATTATGTTCTAAACCGCACGCAGAAATACAAATGAAGTAGAATAAAGAATGTATTGAAACTCAAAAGAAATTGTCTAACTAACAAATGAACAATAGAACAAACAACATAATGAATGACAGACAGACAGCAGACAGAACAACTAATATATATAAGAATGTATGATAGATGGACAGACAGACAGAATGAATGAACAATGAACAGACAGACAACTGAAATCACAAAATAAAATGTCCTCATTTCTATACACATCCTCAGATATGTACTGTAGTATCAATTTAAACCAAGCTCATGTCATTTCCCAATCTCATTTCCCATCTCCTCTCTGACTGTGCCCTTTCTATAAAATAGAAAACAGACAAAATAAAAAATTTAACACATCAGTCAGGTCAAGGCTTTTCCTAAGGAATCAGGCCGACATGACTCGATGCCAAATCAAGTCAGCCATTCTGCTCCAGTGCACATTTGAGATTTTGTGCAAAGCCAAGAAGAGACCAGTGCAGACAAAGTATAGTCTGACTGGAGTGACTGTCCCAAGACACTCTTTCAGACAAGGTCTCGGAACAGGGATGTCCTTCCCCCACCCCCATCTACCAAACTCCAGTTCTGCATCAGTGGAGGAAATCTTTGAAAATAAACAGATGGTGAGGAGAGAGTAAAAAAAAAAAAAGAGAGATACACGATAATGTTATTCACTTGCTTGGTTCTTCATTTCATAGAAGGAAGGCACCACTGCTTCAGAAAGTATTGGTATCCCCCTTAGCCTGCGTCAGCCACCCAGTGGGGGCAGAAAGGGAACTTAACTTCTAAATGTGAAATTGATGCGCCGGGCATGCATCTGTTGGAATTGTCTGTTCTGACAGTGGGAATGAGGAAAGATTCACTGCCCACTGACTGTTCACTGGACACAAAAAACAACCCAAATGCATTGGGGTGAGACTGAAGGGGGGCATAAAACGGCAGGTACAACACAAAAGAAGCCCAGGCTGACAAACACAAATTGTCTGGTGGCAAAAAGTGATGAAGATGTCAGTCAGTCAACGGCAAAGAGTGATTTGTCATCATGGCAAAAATAGTCCCACATGCTGCACACCATGATAACAGACTAATGGGGAGGTTCTGATCTCTTTAAAATAACACTCCAAATAAATAACCTTCAACTTGACAAGACAACACACAAGGACAACACAACAAAATGCATGAGAGGGCTTTAAATTGTTTAAGTCATGATCTGGCTGATCCCAGGCAAACCAAATGATTTAACTTCGCCTCTGCTGGCTGTCTTCTCCTTTTGTGCAGAAGTGCATTAAATAAAGTGAAAATCAGGCCAAACTGTAACTTTTCATATTTAAGAGACCATCTCTCATCCAAACATACTTTTCTCTGATTTACTGTACATACTGTAGTTAAGAGTGACAAAAAGTAGTTTTTCCACATTTTAAACCTAAACTAAATAATTAGTACTGTACTCTCACACTCACAAGAGGATTGGTCATATATAGGATTGGATTAGACAGCAGGAACATCTTATGTGCAGTGACAAGAGGGTCTCACAAAGGTACTCTGGTGTAGCCTATTATTCATTGGGTCATGGAGATGAACAAGCAAGTGAAACAAACCAATTTACCTTCAAATGTTAACATACAGCCAAGGTTTGCACTTTGCAGTACAGAAGATCTCCAATAAGGCGTACTGAGTGACAGCAAAGCAGAATACAAACACCTGTTCTTCTCTAAACTGTGTAATTTATAAATCGTTCACTTATAGAGACACAACATCAGCTGCTAAAGCAGCTACAATATTTCTTGAGTAAAACACGCCGTTCAATCTTCCAGCTGGCTGTCGGGTTAGTGAAATATGGCCTTCAAGATGAAAAGGTGACAGTCTATTAAAACATCGCCACCCGATTCATCACATCGAGGGGCATTGACTCGATTTATTCTCAGCAGCTTCATCTAAAACCAATCAGGGGAATTTACCTACACAGAGGCAATTTACAATGGGATTTCCATACCTCATCTCACCTTATTCACTGCAATGAAAACATCCAATCATTTCACAGCTGACGAGATGATGCTGGGCTTGGCTTTTCCCTGAAGAACATGAATAACTACAGCATTCACACAGCCCATAGAATCCGTAACGATTTCTTGGGCTCAGATCTATAGCCGAGGACCAAGGAGTTAGCAGTGCATCACAGACACATGCAGTCAATATGAAATGATGCTGGTCACACATCCCAGACCAAAGATCTCAGATCTATAATCTGAAATACACATCTACTATAGAATTGCAACAGTGACTTGAAAAAAGCTGAAAACAGCTGAAATCCATTAGTCTCACTATTTCATCATACTGTACTGATTTTTTCACCTTCCTGCTAATGTCACTTGGCTATCCAATATCCATAATCGAGATCCAATTGGTATGGAATGTAGACTTTTTTACAATCCAACTGATACCAGTTAATTTTTCTTGTTAAATATCCAGTTTTGCTCAGAAACACATCAAATTTATGTGGTAAAATGAGGTGTGAAATGGGAATTCACAATGAAAAACGAATATGCAAGGGCCACATACTGGTGTTAGAATTCAGTGGATATCTGTGGAGCCTTCTGCTGAATTCTGTGAGTGGAGATTCTTGCAGGCCTACATACTGGTATTACAGCACAAGAGTGTGCCTATATTCAGTCCAACATGCAAACTGTCATTTCACAGGAATTTAAATATGTGGCTTAGCCAACTTTTCCACCTGATATTCCTTCTGCTGTCTCTTACTCCTTTTGGAGATTTACACATAATCTGCTCAGGATTTTTCTGAGAGAGTCACAGTCAAACGGAAGTGAATCTGCAGAGATTTTCAGCTTTGACTCATGGGGTAGAAACTGAGGGGTAATGGTTGGTGAGTCAATGATGTGAGGACATGAAACACCTCTTTTATTGCTTATGCATTCCCTGTCTGATTTTTCTGAGCTGTGCGATCTGCCGAAAGGTGTTGTGCTGAGCCTCTGAAATCGTAGAAAATGTAAAAGATGCCCTTAATGTGTAATTAACCAGCAAGACATTGAGGGGCTGGTTCCTTCATAAATAACCAAAACAGCTTCAAACATTCAGCCACAAACAAAACTGTACAGAGGGGTTCAATAGTATGAGATCATAATATAAAGCTACTTTAATTTACCAATTTGATTTAGATTAGATTTACTAATTTGGTCTCAGACCTTTGGACCTAACCAACGTGACAACCACAGCTTTCGTTTCATGCTATATCTCTGCTACATACTGCATAATGTCCCTTTATCACAACATAAAAAAAAATATTTAGCAACAATAACTGTTGTTCAATACAAAAAAGAAAAAAAATCTGCATGTCTCTACTCTGCGGCAGTTATGTGACTCCTTATCAGCATTCCCTCTTTTACAAAAAAGTCTTGTTAGCATTCCAACTCTTTTCTACTTTAATCTCCATTTAAAAAAGGCTCTAATTAATATGAATAGTAATTAGGAACCTCGTAATTCCACCTCAGTTTTGTCTCTCCTATTCAACAGTGGAGTCCCACCAGTGGAAAGAAGGAAAAAGCTATGAAAGAAATGCAGAATTGCTACAAGAGCCATAAATTGTATTATCTTCAGTAGATGGCATTACATAAGCATATTGAGATTGCCTTGTTATCCTGTTGCAACATTGCAACAAATAGCATGAGTGACATTATCCTTAGGTCGTGAGGACAGCTTAACTAGTTGAGGTGCCTTTGTACCTGTAGATTTTTCCAAAGACAAGGGTGTCACAAGAGATTTGAGTGTTCTGATCCTATTCTCAGTCTGCTTTTTGAATTGGCCCCCTGAAATATTTCAAAAATAATGAACGCCTCAAAGATGCTATATCCTGCTCGGTGGCAGAGAAGAAAGGGGGCCGCGGGACAAGAATAATTGGTGAATGCTGGCACAATAATGTGAGAAGAGACATCATGGTTATTATTGCAACCTGTCCGCAATGATGCAGATAGAAAATTAAATGGGATGCCGAGCGCACTCAGAGTGCTGTATGAAGGTGCATCCTGAGGGCCAAAACTGTTTATTGTCGTTGCAGTTTAAGATCATTATTTTATATCAAGACTGAAGTTGGAGTGGAGTGAAATAGCACTTCCCTTCTGGTGGTGTTTGCATTTGTGAAGATGAGATAGACACAGACTGGAATGAAAATGATGTTTGGGGGTTGACAAATATACCACTGTCAATCATTCTTTCCAAACATTCTTGCGTTATGGATGGATGGACAAACGCTTTATTAATACCATATGGGAAATTGCCGTTTTCTGAAAAACCACAGCCATTATTTTCAGTCCCAAAACAACATGCAAGATGAAGCTGGAGTGACCAAGCTCTGGCTCACTTCTTCCTGTGGCTTTTAAACACAGGTGGGAAAAAAACTTGCTGGTTTTTGCACAGCCAAGCCTAATGCTTTCCTGCTGATCTGGCCCCTACAGTATGCGGCACACTTCTTCTCTGGGTTGTCTCACAAAAACACCATACATCAACCATGACAGCAGCATACAACACACACACACACACACACGTACACGTTTGCAACTAGGAGAAATATCTGCACAGGTTGAATATGATGATACAAAAGAGCTGCGCAAAACAGAGCAGGTGGTGACTCATTCCAATATTTTATGGAAAGCTCGTTTTTTTCTCTCTTGCGCACTCCATACTACACAAGCGTCATCTTGAAACTAAACGGCTTGTGTCATTTTCTCAGCATCTGTGGAATAAGGCAGATCATCATATATCACATTATCATCAGATTCCGTATTATTACAGCTCCAGCGGGGTCACTAACCTGACCGTTTTCTCATTATTCTGAAGCGTGCAATGGATGGCAAAGTAGTTAAGGGTCAGTCTCTAGAGACATGTATAAAAAGAAATGATTACTACTCACTCTCCTGCTTGCAAAAAATTAAATATGTACTGAAACTAAGTACCTTTAATGCCATTTAGATTATTTAGCAGCCCTCTTGGTAACAAAATGTATAACAGCTTTCCCCATTCAAATATATCCATCTCAAAGAGGAGCTTTTCTGCTCGGACATTGGACTTCTATCTCCAAGCCCACTTATAATGGCTGAAATTAGTTTTTTTTCCCCATTGAATGGATGCACAAATAAAGAGTTTTGAAGTTGTTCTGTTCAAAATACTTTTAGGACCATTTCACAATTGTTAAGGTACTGAAAGATAGCTTAAACCAATATGGGGCCTATGGTGTTTTATGCTATAGGTAGCTGTTGATGTAGCAGATCTACAGTAGCAATCCATCAAACCATTTTTCACATACAGTCTACCCTCTGAAAGGAGAATGACTTCTCTTCTGAAATGACCCTCTGCATAATGCATCGCTCCGGGGCTGATGCACACCCCTGCAAATGGAGGAAAACACGAAGTTCTTCACTATACTTGTTCTGACCCAGTTCAACACAGATATGACATCCAGCTCAGGCTGTTGGTTTAGAGAGCTGCAGGTACACAGACTGGGCTCTGTGACAGTCAAAAAGTGATATTATCCAGCAGGCAGGTATTCCCAGTCCTGTCCCTCTGCTGGAGAGAAAGAGCTGTCAAGAGAGAACTGAGCCAGTGTCCACAGTCTGAAAACTGTGCCATATTCAAACAGAGCACAAAGCTGGCAAGGTTTCACAGTTTCCCAGTGTGTAACAGAATATTTCAAACCAGCAAAGGAACTTCTCTCAGCCATATAAAATTGAGAATAAATTAATCATCTTGTCAGACACGGTCCTGAAAATCTGCTCTGAGATTAATAATCTTCAGATGATTAATTTACATATGAATCATTAACACTTCAGGGACTTAAATGTCCAGATGGGAAATTCCCGTTATGCAGTTACTTTGAGGTCTGTAATTAAAAAAGAAACTACTTGTAACTGTTGCATTTAAAATATTTCTATAAAGCAATATTTCACCCAAAAATGAACAGTCAACAATTTCTCATCCTCTATGACAATGCATAGCAATTCACACTGTTAAGTTAAAAAAAAAAAAAAAAGGCAAAACAGAAAGAAAATGTTTTATCATAAGGATGAACATTTTCACTTTGGGATGAATTATTATTTTAAGTTGCACAATATTTATGGAGGCACCTCTGACATGATTATGTGATGCACATGGGTTAAAATGATCCATGTCGTAATCTATCTTACATTTAAAAAGGAAATTAAAACTTGAAAAGTGCAGTGGATGAAGATCGACTCAAACTGAGTTCAAAACAGACCTCTGTGATTCATGCTCAAAAATGGTGTACTGGGAAAGATTAAGACTATAGCCTCTGATGTGCCTGAACGCGGAAGATCAGAGGCTTTAAAACAGGTCTTTGAAACCAACTAATTAAAACAGATCGGAAGTTACAAAGAGAGACATTAGCAATCATTTCTGTGAGGGCTGGGATGACCCTCACATGATATCACCCTGAACTACCTTTGATGGGCACTAGCCATAACCCATTAGACTAAGAAAACACATTTCCATTCTTGCTGGTTCATGACAATGATTTTAACTCTAGATAACAGCACTGCAGTGACTCCACATCCATTCTAAAGTCTATGATCAATATGGCATCATGCAATAACTATATAGCTTACACAAGACCTTTAGACAATTATCTAAATTGTGATTACTGCACACTGTAAATTACAATTATACTGTCACCCAAATAAGGATATCTAATATACAAAACTTTTTACATTTTTCTTTTATGCTTTCCCATGTGTAATTTAAGGGTTCATTGATAAAAAAAAAATTAAGCGCTCCAAATTAAAATTTCTAAAGCTGTATACGCATCAAGTTCAAACTGCAAGTGATGGGTACAAAACAAAAAAACTAAATTTACTCACAATTATTGCATGACATTTAATTGTCAGCAAAGTTCATGATTGTGACAGCTCTATCGTAGACAATATTGTGTACAGTTTCTGTTTGAGACTTCATGAAGTGATCATCTCAAATATAATTAAATGTATCTTAAAGTTATCTCTCTCTCGCTCTCTCTGCACTACAGCTGCTATCTATAAATGACTGCTATTTTAAGGGCTTTCATTCATCAATTTAGAACCTACAGGCTCAGAATACAATAAAGCACTCAAATTGCTGATGACACTTAATACACTGCCAAAGCAGGGCACATCAAGATGTCGTCATCGCCAGAGAGAATTTTATGCACCAGTTGGACAGTCATGGGTGTGATTATTAGCCCTAATGAGAGCCATCCAGAGTGGTACATGTGCTCCAGATTGCAACACTGCATTGCGGGATGTAAATTATTCTCTGTGACAAAAAAAAGCAAATTGGAATCCATTACTGAGGCCCCAGAATACTGAGCAATGGAATTACAAATGGGACAGAAGCATTCATTAATCCCAAGCCTTGTGCTCTTTTGGGGAAGTGATTGATTGCTTTATCAACCCCTTTGACCTCCTGTCTGCATGATGATTCTGCCATCTATATTTGCTACTATCAAGCTGTAGAAAATATTTCAAAGTTCACACAGCAAACCACATTAAACATGGGGTGCATAGCAAAGTGAATTTCACAGAGTATTAGGCCTTCTTAATTGAAAGTTTATATACACAAGGAGAATATATATTGCCATAGGTATGCAAATGCCATAGGTATTTCTGCGACACTAGTGGCACCAAGCGGAATTACAAAAACACTGCATATTTAGCAAACTACCCTTTCGCACATCATGCCACCTCAACTCAAACATCACAGCCACAGCTCTTATGGGTACTTTTGACGGCATGTCTCAACGGGTAAATGTAGGCTACTTTCAAGGTCCAACATATTAGGAATACTTTTAGCTGTGTTGCTATGTGTCATGAGAGTAAGCAACAGAGTAGCTGAATAGAGCGAACACAAGCATCTCGCTTATAATAAATCCATCTGATGTATCTGCATCTGGCTTTTTATTTTTTAAATGACGCACCACCCAGAATACCCAGTTAAAGAGGCCACCGCTCGCCACCGGCATACACTGCATGTGAAACTGCTGTTTTGCTCACTCATTCACTATATAGAGGATGTCACATTTCCACTCACTCTTTCCTCATATAGCTAGATTAATGTAGATGGACACATTCCAGACCATATTTCATTCACATTACGTATGTGTTGTATTCAAAATGAAAAAAATCTGTTAAAATCCAATCTGATAGTTATGACCGTGATACATGTTTGGGAAAGCATTTCTTTTTTACATTTCTGCCACTTTTATTGAGAGGAGAGTAGAAAGAGTACAGGTAATGACAGAAAAAATTGATGAAAGGAATGGGATCAGGAAAAGTAGCAAGGCAGACGCAAACTTGCATCACCCACACAAGGACTACATTTGTATGTGCAGTTTGTGCGCTAACTGCTAGGCTAAGTACAACATGGAAATTAGGAGTTAACTACATTTCTAAATAGTATATGTACTCAGGATAAATGACAGCTAGTTCTGAGTAAAACCATTACCAGTTTAAAAAAAAAAGGATGTTTGCAAAAAGAAAGGCTTATCTGGGGATTTCCATCTGAAAAAGCATACACTCCAGCATCTCAAAACACCTTCTAAATGTCTTTGATAAAATATGAAACAAGTACACTTGTAACAGTGGATCTGGTTTTTGGTTGTTTGAGTTTTCTTTTTGACATTCATGTGTGTAATGGGGTCTCCATGATGACTTCAAGAGAAAAAATAATATTTTACAGCAAAAAAAAAAGAAGCTAAAAAAAAACATGTTTTTTTTTAAACATGCCCTCTTATAGTTATAATTAAAATTCTTATATTTTAATGCAAGTAAAACCACTGACAAAGCGACTACACCGAATCCTCTCAAAAACTGCTCTTGATAGACCCTTAATATAATTGTTCTGTCAATAACCCTCTGTATAAGATTCCTCCAGAGATACAAATATTTATACCTTTATTAGGAGCTATTCAGAAACTCCTACACACCTGCACTGAATAAAAGATTAAGTTAAGAGCAATTCATCGCTCCTACACACCTGCATTGAATAAAAGATTAAGTTAAGAGCAATTCATCGCTATATCACTTTCCGAGTCACTGCTGTTTCATTGAATTACCGAGTACTAGTAAAAGCGAGCCATCCCTCCCACAAGTGACATAAATTGGTAAACGACTCCCCATATTTCCTCTTGCTCTCTGAAGCATACTCCGCAAAACCCCGTAATATTCAGGTATGACAGATTATAAAAAAATAATTTGAAGTGAAATGCAAATCTGACTCAGAGATACATTTAGAGAGTGTCTACCTAGACGAAAATCACTTTAACCATGCCTGACGAAAGGTGTTTATATGGTTGTCCCTGGAACTCAGCTAACATTAAGGCAAATGAAAATTTGATCATTTATTCAATCTCAAGTTGCACTTCACTTCAGTCAGCTTGGTTGCACCCACAAGCTCAAGCTCACACAGTCAAGTCAGGTCTGCCAAAGTCAACAACGTGCATCCGCTCCTATCTGCAGTTAGATGGCTGGTCCATAACTCTACATAAAATCCACCGGCATTGCATGGGGTCCGTAAACCCTCCATTAAAAACCACTGAGTCCGTAATGAGTGATTCATTTGCAACTCGCAGCCCATGAGGTGATGTTAGTTACACGCTTTGTAATGAAGTTAAATACTCTGTAAACACTGAAAGCTCCCTCTCTCTCGTGGCCAGAAGGCAATCACAAACAGTTTAATGGTAGAAAATAAATCTACGCATAATTCATCACCACTATGAACAAAATTTAAAACTGTATTTGCTGCTAACTGATTGTTTGCAGTGATTATTACTTTTTGGTACAATGAATATTAAGCATAATATTGTCCCTATAATACAGCAACTGAGGACTTTTACTTCATAGTGACTTAGAGTGAACTGATTAAACCTAAACCAAAAGAATTACCAGAATCGAGCCCAATTCCACAAAGTGGATGTTTGGGATTGAAAAACATATTAGGAACAGATGTGACTCAATTGCCTGAATACAACAGCAGTCAGGAGTGAATAATCCCTGTGATCGTAGTGACGGATTAAATATCAAAGATGGCGACATTAGTAACACCCGAAAATCTTATCACAATTGACAATATTTAATAAATGAGTCAATGTACAAACTCATCAGTCAAATCTTAATCCTAATCGTCTTAAGTGTACATTTTCTGTTTTTTTCTATTAGAACTGAATATCAAGCACTGCATTTGAGATGAGCCTGGACTACAAAACTGATGGGATCAGCAGATCTGCTGAGAGGACAGTGATTAGATCTAAAACCTTTAAATGACACATATTGTTTCTCATGTCTGAGAATTACTGGAAGATCACAAGGGAGGAAAAAAAAAAAAAAATCACAGGTCACTCCAATTTACTGTGGGAAGTGTGGAAGGGGCTATTAGGAAACCTAAAACAGGACAGACAACCAGATTCTGCTGTGAGAAAGCCAGATCTACCACCACCTAAAACGGAGTACCGTTTCATCCAACATCTTCCTGCGCTGCGCCCCACTGGTCTCGTTAATGAGCATTAGCAAGAAGTCTAGAATTTCTGTACAAACATTTATTCAGTTCTGCCTGCTAAATGACCATCTTAATTATGCTGAATTAGAAGTTGCATTTTTAAAACTGCCACTAATGATGTAAACACTAGCGGGTGGGGAAAAGTGCACACAGGCGACTATTAGATTCAGTGTTTCTATCTACTCCGGCTCAGGAAAATTAATTGAACAAGCAAAATTATCAGTAGAATGATCTTTGACTGCCATTCTTGTCTATATGAGATGGGATTAATTAACACAGTGAAACCACAATTGCACAAGAGGAATATTGATGAAAAAAATGCCAAAGGGAACTTTTAATAACCATTTTATTTTAATTATGTAGAGACATTTCTCGTATTACTATTAGTTTAATTACTCAGCATAACATTATTCGTATTTTTAATATTCATTATTCATATATTCGATTGCCATAGGAAAAAAAAAACATTTTGCATAAAAACATACCCAAGAAAAGCCTTTTAAATATTTTTGGCATCAAACATTATTCCATATAAACACCTACAACCATACAAATCCAACCAAATGTCACGTTGAGTTGTAATGCATTAAATGATGAGGAAGGGAATGAAGGTATCTGGAGAAGTGTGAGCATAATCATAAAAATCTAAAAGGAGTATTAAGTCACTTCCTCCACTGTCCTGCAACTTTGAAGACCAAATGATTTCAGCTGCTTTAAAAGCACCAATGAGTACAACATTGTCACAAACTTAAAACCTATGAGAGTTGCTTATTATACCAGATGAGCAAGACGACTTTAAAGCACTGTTTTTGTATTTCGCTGTAACTGACCCAGTTTACATTAACATGCAACACACTTTCCTTTAGTCCGAACCTCCGTTATAGAAAGGGGTTATTGTAGGACAATAGCATAACCAGTTATTGCAAAATAGTATTTCAAGAAAACACACATTAAAAAACACGACGACATAGTTAGTTAATTACCGATTATTTTTTCCAAAGCAACTTACATGTACAACACTTACTACAGGGAATGTCCACAATCACCCTAGAATGTTTAAGGCGCAATATTAATAAGGTAACATTGCCAATAGGAATGTTTCCACTTTCAAGTCAGTTGATTTCTTCTCATGTCATTCTACAGTGTTCTTTATAGATTTTACAGGTAAAAACTTGCTTCATTCATAATTTTATCATGATTCTTCAGATAGGGGTTCAATTGACTACTTGAAATCTTGAAAAATGAAATGTCTTCACTATATTGCATCTATGTTAAAACATTTATCACAGGAATAAGGATTCTCATTTTCAAACTGTCACTATACTCAGGCAAAAGAAATATACTTCCCTGTCACTTCTCAGTTACATTAAACTAAATATTAGCCTTTCATGAACTCAACATGACCTCTATAAAAATGGTAAATTTGGCAGCAGAATTTGGTTAACTATATTAGTAGTAGTAGTAGTAAAATGATTAACTGGAAAAAAAGAGCTAATTAAACCTGTTGATTTGAATACTTTAATACAATATTAAAGAGTGATTATAACATGTAATAATATAATGATATGTAATTATTATCTTAAGTAATTATAAACTAATTATAATTTACCCTTAATACTAAAATTGCTGGTTTTATATAATGGTTTCTTTAAAATCAAACTAAAAGACAGAAAAGCTCCCCTAACTGAACAATACCCTTATACAAATTAACAAATACTAATTTCAAATCATTTCATGTTTTGAACATTGGCGACATAATGGTGCCCTTTAAACCATTATTTTACAGAGGAGAAGGGGAGTCATTTCAAGGGGATTATATTTCATTCCAACAACCCAATGAGAGTTTCCAGAGCAAACACTGATCAGAAAATGACATCATCTATACGACAGCTGTCGTCTGGCTGATGCATTCTTCTCTGTCAGAGATGGGCCCGACTAGGTTTTTATCAGCACACCGGAAAAGAAAACAAACCTGTCAAAGCAATGTCTGGAAGAAAACATTGTTTGGAATAAAAGGACTAGTACTTACAGCTGACATTTGCCTCAAAGATGATATCACACATCAGTGCCTGTACATGGAAAATATACCCTTTGTTTTTTGCAAAAAGTGCAATGAAATGTCACCCTGACATACGCTTGAAAGAGCAATCCCCAAAATGCTGGCTCAAAAGTGTTTATCTCCAAAGCGAGATATGAAGCCTAAACTCCACTCAGAGTAATCTGCAGTGATTTTTGTGCAGAGAGGCACAGCCACTGAGGCCCAAATGAGGCTTTGCAGGGGCAAAAAAAAATACTTCAAAAGTGATAAACAGGTTTAAAATCCTGCAAGGAATTTAAAAAGGTGCATGAGGTAAACAGTCTGCTCCTCAGAACAGCCATCTATCAGCGTCTATTTGAAAGTGTATCCAGGGAGACAACACGATTATAGCATAATCCCCCCTGCACTCTGTAATGGTGCCTCCCACTCAAATCATGATGAAGCTAGGTGGGTTGTTCCAAAGATCTATAAAAGGGGTCTCCACATTCCTATAGCCACTGTAAACACCTCCCAGGGGCAGAGCACATTTCATCTTTTCCAGCTTTAATGTCCTCTACCAAGTCCTCCGTAGCTGCTTAAAACAGGTTTTCACAAGCCACTGTTGGTTTGGGAGTAAAAGTTTCAATTAGGGTGATATTTGTGCAGTGCTGTGGAGGGGCAGGGGGACACTTATAAACTTGGTATTGTCTGCTTTCTTGTGCTAAGCTGCAAGAGGTGGCTGAGCATAAAAGGATCAAAAGGTTTTAGGACAGCCAGCTGAGAGAAAAACACACAGAAGAGATTCCACAATCCAACTCGCTGCACAGTACATAAAGGGACGAAAGATTGAAAAAAAAAAAAAAAAAAAAATCACAACATTCACATATGTGTTTCAACAAGCTCATTTGGGGAAGGACAAATCTATGTCTCTTAACAGGAAACACCCTAAAGGGCCGTTCATACTGACAGCGACTTTCAACGACAGAAACGTTTTCCGTTTTCAATAGAGGCAGCAGAGGCAGGTGAGGAAGCAACAAAGTTGCAGTTGCAGCATGATGCAATGAAGTTGCAGACGGTGAAGTTCATGTACAGCAAACACACAACCAGTGTCAATGTTATCCATATTCCATATTATCGGTTTAAAGCCCAGAACACACCAAACCGACGCCAAAGAACTAGAGCTGATGAAAGCCGATTGTGTTGTCGCCTCACGTCGCCTTCGTCGGGGGAAAAGGTGTAGTACCCCAGAGTACCCCACCCCCAATTTAAATGGTTTATTTTACTGCAATCTTACTGGCCTAGACGATTCAAGCCTGAGCATGCTGCGCATTCCTTTATGTACTATTGTGAATGATTTGGCGGTATTAAAGAACTATTAAATGCTAACTCTAATCATATCTTAATTATTAGCGGTTTACCATGGTAATTTTAGTTAAGATCTATTGGCTCATGTTTTATTGTACTTAAGACACAGAATAGATGAAGTTACTGTTTAAAAACAAACGCTTGGTGACAGCACCTCAGTGTACTTCAGGCTAATAGAGCCGTTTTACATTAGTGCGTCATTCACTTCGCTTCTTCATATTTCCATCAGGATCGGTGGATCAGCTCAAACCCGGAATTTTACGCAAATGATGATAATTCACTGTATTAAAGGAAGCCCGAACAAACCCGAACGAGATTTCGGGTGTGTTTTAACGAGATTTGTTCTCCAATGCTTGCATTTTTTGGCACAAAGTGCAAATAAAATGTTTAATGGCAAACTCATTTTCCTTGTTGTTTACCTGTTAATAAAATATGAGGGCCAGGGCCTATTGGTTCTGTATAGGCCTATGTTATAGTTTTTAAAGGTTCCTGTTTTCTAATAGGCTGTCAGCCGGTTAACATGTAGGCCTATGACTATCTGTGACTGTTACATCAGGTATTAAAAATCGAATTATTTATTTATCCACTCTCGCATTGCGTGTTCATGTTATAATCTGCGTGTACGTGATAAAAATAGTATCAAATATTAATATAGCTGTAGCCTAACTATAAAAAAAAAAAAAATCAGACATAAGATCGACATAATATCTGTTTTAGTATTTTTTTTTTTACAGGGTTTTTAATTCCCATTGTCCCATTTTACATTGTTAAAAAAAAAAAAAAAAACTCTTGGCCAGGGCTTGTATTATTTGGTAGCCTATTATTGTCTTATTTGCCATGCGTGTTTTTAAAATAAAATAAAACACACTTTCGGAACTGTGTCTTACTGAAATACAGTGATTTATCATCCTTTGTGTAAAATCCCGAGTTTGTTTTTATTCACCGATCCTAATGGAAAAATGAAGAAGCATAAATTAATGATGTAAAATTACGGAGCCCTGCATGACATTCGGAAACTATTGTCTACTATCAGCCTAATAGGCTCTCTCTCCTTGCAGTGCTAGTAATTTAATGCAGTCATGCACATTGCCCACTTAGAGTGGCACTGAGTTATCTGCTGGGTAAATTAATAAATATAATATAGCTAAATCTCAAACATTGTATCATTTATATCAGCAACATATTTCTTTATATCTCCCAGCCCTGAACTGCTCAGTATTAAAGCTTATTAGGCCTATATGACTTTGTAAAGCTGCTTTAAAACGATACGAGTAATACAAGTAATTTTGACACTTGATATAGACCTAGGTATATATATATATATATATATATGTCAAAAGTTTGGAAACACTACTATTTTTAATGCTTTTGCAAGAAGTCTCTTATGCTCATCAAGCCTGCAGTTAAAAAAAAACAAAAACAAAAAAAACAGTAATATTATTAAATATTATTACAATTTAAAATAATGGTTCTCTTTTTTAATATACTTTAAAATGTAATTTATTTTTGTGATGCAAAGCTGAATTTTCATCATCAAGTACTCCAGTCTTTGGTGTCTTATGATCCTTCAGAAATCATTCTAATATGATAATTTGATACTCAGTTATTATCAATGATGGAAACAGTTGTGCTGTTTAATATATTTTTTTGGAATACTTTTTTCAGGATTCATTGATGAGTAAAACGTTAACAGCATTTATTCATAAAAACAGCATTTATTCAAAATAAAAACATTTCTAACAATATAAATCGTTACCATCACCTTTTATCAATTTAACGCATTCTTGTTGAATTAAAGTACTAATTTCTTTAAAAAAAAATAGTTATTGTTCCCAAACTTTTGAACGGTAGTGTATATTGTTACAAAAGATTTCTATTCTAAATAAATACAGTTCTTTTTAACTTTTTATTCATCAAATAATCCTGAAAAAAGTATCTCAGGTTATAAAAAAATATTAAGCAGCACAACTGTTTCCAACATTGATCATAAATCAGCATATTAGAATGATTTCTGAAGGATCATAAGACACCAAAGACTGGTGTACTTGCTGATGAAAATTCAGCTTTGCATCACAAAAATAAATTACATTTTAAAGTATATTAAAAAAGAGAACCATTATTTTAAATTGTAATAATATTTCATAATATTACTGTTTTTTTGTGTTTTTTTTTGTTTTTAACTGCAGGCTTGATGAGCATAAGAGACTTCTTTCAAAAGCATTAAAAATAGTAGTGTTTCCAAACTTTTGACTGGTACTGTGTATATTATATATATATATATATATATATATATATATATATATATATATATATATATATATATATATATATATATATATATATATATATATATATATATATATATATATATATATATATATATATATATATATATATATATATATAGGCTGTTACACGGCGGTCTGCCTGAAGGGATTGTTTGTTGTACAGTAACTTCACCTAACTTAAGTCGTATTAACTGTTTAACTCGTATTAAGTTAATCAAAACAATATCCAACTGATTAGTGAAATTGCCTTGGTTATCACTTAATATTTCTGTGGCACGGCCAAACAGCGTAGTAGATCATTCATCGACTCGTACATAAAGGAATGTGCATGCTCATGCCCCAAGCGTCCACGCCAATAAGATTGCTGTATTATAAACCAATGAAATTGGGGGTGGGCGGAGCGACACGTGTAGCTCCGCCTTAATGTGTTGCCCCGCCCCAGTCGTCCAGACTGTACTCTGGGGTTACTCGAAAAAGCTGCACTTGAACACACCGAGAGAACTACAGCCAACTGTCAGCTAGAATGTGTGTTCTGCGCCTGCGTGTAAATGAGACAACTGTCTATTTCTGTAAATATATTCGTCATTCAAAAAGGGAAACCGATGCTGCAGGCGGCAGATACACAAACCATAAACAAAGCAGTGTGTGCTTACCGTTTTGAATATCAATCCTGCTAAACACTTTCTTTATTCCACTCCGCTCATGTTGATATTGAAATATTTGCCAAGGAACACTCAGGTAAGATGACGTAACATTAGTACAGCCTTCTATCTGTACCGTTTTGACTTCTTTGCTCGCTGTTTTGCTATTATTCTCATGCACTGACTCGTTCACTAAGCTGAACAGCCAATCAGAGTTCTCTCTCTCACCGATGCCCGACGCCGATTCGACATGTCGAATCGGCCGGAAAAAAGGCGACGAGGACCAATTTCTGCCAACGGTGCGGAAACGTGCAGAACACACTGAGAAAACTTAGTCGGTCGACGCACAAAAACTGCCCGATGGCCGATCGTCGGCTTGATGTGTCCCGGGCTTTAGAGGTATTCCACAAGATCTCACAGCCTTAAATTGGATTTTGTAAATGGGGGAACGACAAACACTTGGGCTATATATGCCAGAGAAAAAAAAAAAATTAAGAAAAAAAAATATGCCAGCCTAAACAAGATAAGCTACTAAACAAAAGCATACAACTTGAGACAGACTGTGCTTTTAACCAACAGTCTTTTAGCATATATCTATGGTTGAAAGAGCAGCAAACAGATTTCTCTGTGTAATTAGTCTATGAGTCAGAGACCCGATTCAATCTGCTCCTTTTGCCCAGTCTGTCTTTCAAAGACAAAGTAATTGACACGCTTGCGAGCATCTGAAACAAGTGTGAAGCCCTGAAGGAGACTACACCACTATACCTACTTCTACACACAGACAAGGATTGTCAATGGGAGTCTTGGCCCACATTGACGACAAACTGGCCCCCAGCGACATCTACTCCCTGTGTGTCTATTCTCAGCATCTGAACCTCTGTCAAACTGCTGGATTTTCAACTTCCAGTTGCATTTGAATCAGTTCTTATAGGACTATGTAATGCATAACACCAGAATTCAATTAAATTCAGCAGGATTAGCTAGTGGTATTGATGACCAGGCTAGAGGAGAAGGTAAAAGAGAGACAGCGAGAGAGGGGTAAAGCGAAATATGTGGAAGAAACACAATGAAAGAGATAGAACGAGAGGCCACGATGTGGGCGTTGAAATATACATTTTAGGCAGGCCCTACAGGCATTCTGACTCTTCCAGTTAGCTTCAAAAGGTTCAAAGGAGGATAAGAACCACAAAATGTAAGTAATCCTAACACTGTATCCCCCCTCAGGCACATTTAACCTCAGAAAAGGGGGTGAAATTCCTTTAGACTTTAGTCTAACAACCCATTAAATTAACAGGTGTTTTTTTTTACAAAATGTTTAGTACAAACGTACAGCTGTGGAGATGGTAACCAGAGGTTTTCTACAGAAGCCACACACACAGTCGTCAGTACAATTCTTAGCCTAGATAGGCTAATTCCTCATTTTTGGTGATATGAACTGCCCAGTGCAAATCTCAAGATTTGCGGGTAATATTTCCACTTAAGACACTGCTGATTTAAGGGTGAAGAGATTGTCTCACAGACTCAGTTTTATATCTCACTAGAGTTTATAAATGAACTGTGAAGCAGTTACAGTTAGATTGATGATGAGAATTTAAACTTATGCAGCACAAACTACAATTTGCAACTATAATGAGCAATATTTTGTGCTGTTTGTCACAGAAAAACTATTATTGCTCATACTTAGGGATGGGGTTTTACATATTTTTCACACTGCTGTTTGTGCTACAACCATAATTGATACCTAAAATCATGTGGCTTGTTGAGGAGTGGTGTGCTATGACTGAGCAGACAATCAATAAACTTCAATGGATATCGGTCACCTTGCCAAATACAGAACATTGTACAACGTTGGCTTGATGCATTAGTCAATATTTCAAAACATTGGCATGCACTATTTCTTTATCAGCCATTTGCATCAGAGAGCTCAGATTTCATAGTATATGCATACAAAAAATAAATCCGAGGGAAAAGAGGGGTCTAATGGGGTGAAGATTATGCTAGCACCAGTAAATGTGTTACTGGGTCACTACCATTACATCTTATCTGCAGGCTTACCCAGCAAGTTTTATAACTGATGTGTATGCATGTCCATGTTATGAAGTGAGGCATGGAATGGCCAATTAAAGAGGATTTAAATCTGTTAAATCTACTGAAAAGCGCTCAAAACTGATCCTGGGCTATTGTGTTAAGTAGTGTCTTTGTGACCAATGAGCATAAGCCATACAAATGGAGTGACATAATCCTCCAATCAGGAGTCATCTCACTGGAAAGTGTGCATAATTTAAAATGATCCTTTTATCCTAGTCCCATAGCACTCAGGCCCTTATTTCACTACAGATGGTGGATTGCTGTTCCCACTTAGGCCAGCTATAAATATTACTAATGGAGATATCAACTGAATAGAGATGTAGCCTATAATTTACCTTCAAGAGACACGGAGCACTAAGGTGAAGTCTTTTAGCCTTTACGGAGGGCAATTAATAATCCTGATCTCAGATTTACATTGTATTTTCATTGTGGGATAAATGATTCCTTTAACACAAAATTTCATCCATTTCTGCCATTTATCTTCTAGCATCAAAATCAGTTGCGAGAAAATATTTAGGCCATATATCGTGACATATCCTTCATGGTGTCTGCTTCGCCTGTAAGAGATAAAACAGGATGTGGAGGAAATCTGACAGACATCACCGCACTTTCCCTGAGGTGAAAGGATGGCTGACCTGACATCAGAGAACAGTAAACCCTATCAAAGTCATCCTACATGACCAGTAAAAGACTTACACTACAAATGCAGAGCACGTATCAGGTGTGAGGTGTGAGCATTAAAAATGTTACTAATCATGCATAATCAATCTTTCCTTGGGAATAAAAAGGCAATGATTTTCCATCTAAGACTACCCAAACTACTCAAACTATTTGACGTTAATTTAAGACAAGAATTCTGATTTTGTAATTGAATTCTACTGTATTTAAACATCTTTAAAACAAAAATTGCATAAACTATTTAGAATGTTGTGTGCACTTGTAATTTTTCCAGTTTAGCATAAACGTAACAAAAGTCTACCTGAAACCAACCATTTACAAATGGACTAAGAAAATAATTCAAGATATATTTTCTCAAAATAAGTCTTAATATTAATGTATTTTGTTTCAAGGCTGTTTGATTATGCTTACTGCAAAACAAAGGAGAAATACTGATTAACAGACGTGTTAGAAAGAAAGTGATATACGAAATGCATCTGGGGAGAAAGAACAGTTTAAACATGCACATTATTTCCATTAGGTGTCTTTACAAATTCCTTTTCTTGCTTGAGCGTTTGATGATTTGCGGTAGGGCAGCAGAGGCTTTCTCTCTCCTGATGAATAATTAGACAAAGAACTGTGGTCCTGCATTCCTCCATCAGCTGTCAGGCATCACTCATTCTCCCTAGGCAATAAGCAAGCCACCATAAAGAGTCTTTAGCAGGAGAATTTGTCATTTGCGGTGAAGGCATGGAGCGACGTAAATGTGCTGTATGTGAATCCATGCAGCATGTGCCGTGATTAAATATGGATGTATTCATGCATGCGGTCTTGAGCAACCATGAGCACAGCCGTATGACGGGGCAAGAGTGTAATTATAAGCACGCAGGTCTATATAATGGTTTATGTGCACACAAAGCGATACTACACACATTCTTAAAAGAAGATGCGCAGAGCAAAGTCTGAGTCTTAGTAATCTGGTGGCAGGAGTGTGCTAAATCCTGACATCAGCATATCTCAAAGGACTGCATGCTAGCGTACAGAACAGTGCAGGAGGGAGGGGGTGGAAGAGCCCAGCGCAGAGTGTTAGCAGAGGTCAGCTGACATTGCAGTGTGCAGATGAGGTGGAGACGGCTTTGTTAACGTTCCAGGCTGCCGTCTGCATTTCATGCGGAACCATAACAGAACGTAAAGTAAAGTGTTGCCAGGCTCAAAAGCACACAGAATGGTTTGGTTCATGAGCGATCAGAGCATCTGACAGAGACGGCTAGAACTACAAAGCTGATTGCAATGCAATTTAGAAAAAAAAAAAAAACTTCACCAAGAGGGTTTATATTTTCAAAGTACCGAATGATGCTAGAATGCTAGTTAACCGTGTAAAGCCTGACATATGAAATAATAGTCAGTAAAATCTTTTTAATGAATATGCTTTTTAATTTACTAAACATTTAGACAAAATAATTAAGAAAATAAATTATGAAGATTGACAAATGTACAAGTAAATGTCTCTCAAAAGCCTGTTGTGTCATGTTTGATACATACATTTTCATTTTGATTTGATTTTTCTAAATGCAAGTTGCTGAAGTCCAGTAAATGTTCATCTTGAAATATTAATAAAAGGTTATTCTTACGTTTCTTAAAGGTTTCGCAGCAAAAAGACAGTACCCTGACCTCAAGGTGGACATTTTTTAAATTATACTAAAAGGCCTTTTTACTGACTTAAACGTGAAGTAGATTTTGTAGAGAACCATTTTTTCAGCAAAGTTTTAATCATGTTAGTAGTAATTTAAAGGCCTTAGAAATGTATGCATCAAATATGTAATATACTGGTAGTATACTAGCTTTATATGGATAAGCACTACAGCAAAACAAAATCAATAAAACTAGTCCGAAGCAACATGATGCATTGACCATTGAGACACATCCATAGAGTCAATGTGCAACAAGAAATGTCCAATGCCCACAGAACAGGTAATGACTCACCATAGTGAGGTCATGGGAACCTCAATGTTGCATTAACACATCAAATGCACGCAGCCCCCCACAACCTCGGTGGACCATTACCGTTTCGACTTGGCCATGTAAACCTTGAGTCATCGACTGGGAGAGGCAACATTAGTGCAAGCTGAGTTGCTTTTAGTGCTTTTGCGTGCATGACATACAGCTGGTGTACTATGCAAACCCTTCACCCAGCATGTGTATTTGCAAACTTTCAACAACAAAAAAAAAAACATGTGATTGTCAGTATAGGCTGAATCTGATATCTGGTAAACTGTGCTCCTGCACCAACAAACACAAATTAAAACAGTCATAAAACTGGTCTTTGCAACTTCATTATGATGCATTTTGGAAAACATTTTAGCATTTAAAATCCCCCTGATTACTGTCAGACACTGTCCTTGCAAATTCTAAAACTACAGCAGTGCCGTTTGCACGGGAAAGAAAACTACCATCAGGCATCGCAGCACCCAGTTGATGTCTGCAATATCTGGTGATCAATATTGAGCAGTCTAGTCTGCTCTTGCATCACAAGGCTCTTCATCTCTCCCATGCCCTGCTGACAGCATCTCCTGGCATCCTTACACTTCCAGCACCAGGGCCAGTGCGCACTCAAAATACGATGCTCTGCGCTTCATAAGCATCCATCCATCATTATAAATAAAAGACTGATCCCATGAGTGCGGTTTATGCAAGAGGTGGAGGAAAAAGACAGGAAGCAGCAGCAGAACAACAGGCCAATGCTGATTGACCCTAACCTTAAGCCATAATGTCAAATCAATCACACGGTTGAGGGCAGTGACCGCCAATCAAAAGCCATCACAATTATACTGTTTATCAAACCGCGCCAAGCGCAACATGCATATTACTAAGGAGCACAAGGGCAGATGGTACACAGCCACATGATTCTGCAGAGGCTATGATGACAAATTACACTGCATTCACTGTTTTTTGAAAAATGCGTTTATTCAATAGCCACAGGGCTTGTTTAAGTGCAATGTGATTTGGGTGCATTTGCATGCAAGGTGTGCGCTCATGAAATGAAAGTGATTTTGTTAAATGCTTGCGTCTATGGGAAAGTCTGCATGAAAAAAAAAACTAACATGCACACTATTTTTAATGGTCATGATTAGCAAAATGGGATGCAACCTGAGAATAGATTTAATCTTCGTACAAAATCATGCATGAAACAGCTTTCTTCCTCTACTCCTTTCTGATCTACATTTGTTTCCTCTAAAAGACAGCTGCATCCTCTGGGTCACAAGCTGTCCCATCATGTTACCATCTCGCTTGGCTTCAAGAGACAACTGCCAGTGTTCAGCAGCGTGCAGAGTCACCTTACAGACATAAAAAATGCGGGTTGAAAAGCCATTATCCTCTGCAGCTGGAATAAATGAATTCACGCCAAATGAAAAAATCTAATTTTACATGCATGAGGGACTAAAATGAGACAAAGTAGGAGAGAAATATTAGGTGCATTTGGGACAGAGTCCTATTGGTGTCCAAAGATTTTTTTCTTTTTTTTTTCTTGAAGAAGAGGTATTCCAAATGCTTGTTAAGCCCTTCAGTCACTTTTATCACTTCTTCCTTTCCCACAGTAACGTCCTTCCCTTCTAGTTTGCGGACATGTCAATATGTATTACTACTTAGCAGAATATGACTGCTTTATCTGCTTCACTTTGCAAGGACCTTCCACACTCTGACACTGAATGAAGTGAAATACAAGGAATGGAGAGTGTTCTGATGAGAAATGGATGGTGGAGTGATAAGCAACACCCATGCCAAATGTCATGTCCAGTACTGACTACAGAAGATAAGAGTTTATATAACAATGCTGGTAAGAGGAGCATTCAGAATGAAATAGCGTAATTCAGCCGCTGCTTTCAACAAATGTGTAGTTTCTCAGTTGCCTTAATATTGGTAATTTGATATTTTGAGGGGAACTAAGATGAAAGACCCTGAAAGGTGTGTAAATGCATACTTGTATTTTCAAATGTTTGGTTCAACAACTACCACTGATAATAATAAACTCACTTTATTCAATTATTTTTTCCATTTCCCCAGTCAAGTGTGAAAATGAATCTCAGACTGGAGGACTCAAAAAAAATTACCCTTCATTTTGTCATACTCTCCTCTCGGTTCAAAGAGCCCTCAGTTTCTAAGATGACACTTCCATATTGTGTCAAAAATGAAAGCCCCTTGCATCTGGAGGAGACCCTTCAGATTTTATGACAATACAGAAAATAGCCGCCATCACATTCAAGTTCAACCCATAATTAGGAGTACCTATGCAAGGATCTTTGTGTGCCTCCTTGCTCGGGCTGAAACATCACTATTTGATAACCTCAAAATGCCATTCTACCAAATCCGATGCGCTGCAGAGGTGCGGAGAAAATTGCGGCTTTGTTCGATATGAACTACGCACCGGGGAGCAGCGGGAATGATTTGAGCCTCCTGTTGGGCCTTCATTCTCCTTCGGTTTTCAATTGTCTCACAAGTCAGCGTGGTAAAAGTGGATTGAAAAGAAAGGATGGAGACAAGAGAATAGAGCAAAACACGAGTGATGGACAAGCA
Source organism: Abramis brama (assembly GCF_963993115.1). NCBI lineage: Eukaryota > Metazoa > Chordata > Actinopteri > Cypriniformes > Leuciscidae > Abramis > Abramis brama. The sequence goes on along the minus strand of NC_139966.1, from coordinate 46,686,864 downwards.
GCATCCTGATTCAATACGCTTTGATGCAGAAATCAACAGTCTGCGTGAAAGACTAGTCCTTGAGTGGGAACAGGTCATGGATTCTCTTTTTGCATAAGAATAAATGAATTGACTCAAGGGTGAGTGACTTCATAAGTTTAATTCAAGTTCCTTGGAGGCATACAAATGCGCAATATTAAAGTGAGAAATCCAGTGAGATTTCAGAATATTAGCACAGATATTTATTTTTTCTGAGGTTAAATGAGCCACAATTTAAATTCTGCCCTTATAAATCAAATTAACGGATACGCTTGCGGAAACTCATCTAGCCTTTCAGATTCAGAAAAACATGCAAATTTGGTAACAGATCTCTCTTTTTTCCCCATTTCAATGGACTGACTGATCTCTGTCCAGCCTTTTCTCTGCAAGCAATGACTTGTGTCTCCTCAGTACTAGAGAACTATGGACTTCATACACACCAGCAGCAGAAAAGGACAAAACGACAAACCCCTCTCATCTCAACACTCAGAAGTCCAGTGCAAAATCAATAGCCGATTGAACTGACAATTATGAGTACAAAAGAGCTTCTACTTGCTGTTTGACAGATGAAAGTAAAAGAGGAGTCTACCTTTGTGTGCCACTCCTCCCACCTACATATAGGGTGAGACGAGTGAAATTAAACTACCACTGAGGAGTAAAGAAGAGTTGCGTGTAGTTCCAAGATTAACAAGCTGATGTGGGGTCATGAAACTCCCAGTGAGCTTTCAACCCAAAGAGCAGGGATTCATTTAAAGGTAAAGTGTGTAATTTTTTCAATGTTAAAATACTTCTATCCCAATGTAGAATGCACTGGGATATCAAGTAAGGCTTCCTGAAGTCTACACACTTTGGTTCTTTTAAAACATTGAACTGTCTGCCTAAACGGTCAAACATGTTAACATCTGGCTCAAACAGCGACACAAATTAATGATCTTTTCCTCCATATTGTGAAATACATCAGAGGGATACGGATTATTAAGAAATATAGGACGAGGACTGTTTGAATAGAAGCAGACCTGAACGCTAGCTTGCAGTCGATTGTAAGAAAGCCGCAGGGTTTAAGCAGACTAAATTATTTAAGTCTGGCACACATCAACAAAAAAAGTCATTTCACCTGAAGATAAGAGTTAGGATATTCATTATATATTATGATGTAAAAAACATGTACAGATTAATCTTTCCTAATAAGATGACATGCATTTAGAAAATAGAGAACATTTAAATGTTTTTTTCTAGCTTTAAGAGAACTTTTGCTCCAACCTTTTTCCAACAGGACAAATTATGGTTATTTAATATTTATGCTTCTTCATTGCTGATTTGTGCAAAGGCCACCAATGATTCATTGCATTTTAACAAGCTTTATCCACTTAAACACACAAGAACTCAGTTTGGGTTTATGTTTAATAAGACAGTAAAGAAGAATACAATCAGCCTATCTTCTCCCTCTGCCTCTTCCTCTCTTGATGATTCAGTGTTGAGATAAATAGCTCACCCTGGGGTGCAACACCTGATTGCAGCATCACACTCTGTCATTCTGTACACTCACAATCACAGCGAAGGGAACAACTCATTATCTCACCTGCACTGATAAATCAAATCGGTTATCTAATGCTGAAAAAGTGTGCCTAACAACATTTCATGCTAATCAAAGGTCATCAGCAAAACATGCTCATCCACTGACAACACTTCAGACTAATGCTAATAAATCATAAAATCAAAGGCTATTTTTTAAAATATGAATACAAGGCCAGTCGTGTACAAATCTATATAAAAAACTGAATAAAATCCCTATCTTTGTAACATTATTGAAACAACTGTCAACATGACAATCATTCACAACCTATTTACTTCTGTATTATAGACCTAATTGAGTCAGACAAGATTTTTTTAAAGGGTCATTTATCTTTTGCTAGTTAACTGAATAAATTCATCAAAGGTGCTTTTAAAAAAAAATCTGGTTGTGTTCTTGCTTGATGTTCTCACCACTGTTCTTCATTGTTGGTTACTGCCTATAATTAGGAAGGAAGAAATTAAACTTCAATATGGTACCAAAATCCAGTTGATCTATGTAGTGCAGTCTCTTCCTGTGGTTCTTTAGAGTTTACAAGGTTCTTTGGTTTACTCCATGTCGCATGCTTTGCTGACACATCACACCATTAATCTCCAACTATTGATCCTACATTGGGGAGGAATGCTGGGGTCCAATTAGTATCGGCTGATTGTGCCTTTGCATATTCCTCATGATGGCAACCTTTTCAAACTACCCTATAATGATTTTAAGGGGGAGTGTGTTTTAAAGGGCGGTGGTCATTGAAAAATTGACACTGGCTATGTTGATACTAGATTATTTTGGTGTAACACCAAACACCTGAACACCAAGGCCTGCTAGACATCACATACACACACAAATCAAATCTCAATGTAAAACTTGACAATGTTAGGACCGTCCTAATCAGGAAACCGTGACCTCAACAGGTCAGAGATCGAGCGCATGTTCCACAGCCTTGGGTTGAATCATGCTCCAGCAAATCACTGCTGAATGTCAGTTCCTACTTTCTCAAGGTTACTTGGTCTCTTGTGTTTCTGGACAGTGAGATAGTAGGAAAATGCTTTGAGAATAATCAGGGCTCAACAAAGAGAATTTGTTCTGCTGTCACAGCTGTGCCAGTAGTTCAGATTTATACTTGCCCTGCCAATATTAGCACTGATTAAGCAAAAAAGAAAAGAAAAGATAACAATAGCCCAATGCAGCTATAGCTGGCCCAAAACTCTCTCACACTGTCTCTTATTGTTGAGCCCTTAAAATGTTTGCAATGGTCTCTGTAAGTGAGCAGAGGAAAAAAGCCACTTGGTTGACATTGTTTCAATACAATCTTCAAGTTCTTGAGAGTCTGCAGTAGTTTTTCAACATGTGAAAAAGTACATATGAAACTCGCACAACATTTTCACCCTGAGCAAAAGGGATCTTACAACCCAAACATCATATTATCTTTGTGAATTGAGACACGTTTGTACTTGCTAACACAAATGACATCTGAGCTGAACTGCAGTTCTGGGTGGGGGGAATTCAGTGGCAAAAACAAACAAAAAGCAATTGCTTTTTTTCCAAAAGCAATCATTCTAAAACTTGACTTGGCCATGTAATGTTTCCATCATGACCTGAGAGGCTATTACCCCCATACTGCTGACAGTGAAAAACCTCTGGGAAACTTCTGCTTTTGGCAAAATACAATAAAGCAAAAAAAAGTTTTGAAGGCACAGTAGGTGTATTCTTTTCTCCAAGTAAACAAAAAAGGGAGAGGTCATTATGACCATATTCAAGCAGGTTTCCTGAACGCTCAATGCACCTGCCATTGGTCGGAAAAAACAGATAGTTCCGCCCCAAACTCAAACCAATGGTCAAGCCAATGTTACCATGTTGGGCTGGTCAGTGTACTTAAAGAAAGAGAAATACAGCACCACAGAGTCAGGTATTCAACCTATGATTATTGTTTTTACTAACAGTCTCGACATATGAAGCTGGATATGAGAAATTATTAAAACAAATGACACAAATCACATTTAAAACAATTCAAAATATAACCTCAAAAACAGATGCATAAAAGTTTCTGTCAAAGGTCTTCCTGAATATCATACCAAAACATCAAAGGTCATGTGTTGACCAGCATACATCTGAATGCAGCAAGATGGGGCACTGAATCACCTCCTTTCAATTCTACTCTCTTATTTTTGCTTTCTAATTCTAGCCAAGTACGGAATAATGGAGAAGCAGCAATAAGCACGAATGAATGCACAAATGTGATGCCTCCACTCCTCCCCACGCACTTATATAAAAATTCACAATCACTGATTTCAGGAGGCAAATATCATTCGACTCCAGGTGCGGAACTTACATTAATCTGTTGTTCTAGAGGTTCAGCTGTTTCAAAACAGATCAGATTGCAAAACAAGTCTGTTTTTGAGAATGACTACAGGTCATTCCCCATTCATAACTAAGTGGATAGGATACTGAGATAATGTAACACGTCACCATGCTGTTTTTGCTTTGTGTTTGTACAATCTTTTGTTTACTAATCTTTTGTTAATGTTAAATGGAACATATACGGCCATTCACTCTTTCTTTCTATCAAAAAAAAAAAAAAAATGGTTACTAATATATACTGTATAAAAGCAGACAGGCAATATTTTGAAAGGAAAAAAAGCTATGTTGAAAGGTTACAGGACTCCCTAGGAATCAAAATTCTCTCTAAAGTTCTCAACAAGTAGACGCGTTTACAAAAATCTTGATACAGCAGCATAAAACCCTTGATAAATGTCTTTGTTTTTTTTATGCTTCTCTCTGCAAAATGAGAAGCATAATCAATATGTTGAGGGAGACACTGCAAGAAGATTTGACTTGTGATGCATCATTCAAACCAGCTTGTGCATCATATTTTAGGTACTTCTAACTATTATAAATTGAATATCATTCGATCCCTCAGCAAGTCCTGAAATCTGGTTAAATGATCGTATTAACTCCGATGATGAATTGCATCTTTACGCAATGTTAAGATGGATGTGTTGCCTAGGTGCACACACAAACACACCTGTACGCTCATGACCCATGCATTGAAAACAACTAGATATTGTTCAATTAAAAACATAAACCTGCTTATTCCAACAACAAGTGCAGTCCTGCAGTGCACAAGAAAAGCAGCATCTAAGAGACATACAAAGTGTTACCCTACATGCCCTAGATCTCTCTGCCCATTCAATACAAAGACACAGAGGAGGAGGAGGTGGAGAATGCTTGCAAGCCATAGCAATTCTGGACCGTTCCAAGGACACAGCATCATCCACAGCTTTCCGCAATATCCCCGTTTTGTTTGAGGGGGCTCATTCGGCCCCCGCTGGTTCCCCTCAAACCCAATTACATGCCACATTGCCAGGCAGCAGGGCACCAGATCAGAATCGCCAGCATGCTGAAGATGGCACTAATGTCATGCAAAATTTACTGTTACATGCAGATCTGCTGCGTTCAACAGCATTTTACTAGTCTAAAAGTGAATTCACACCATATATCAACCATATACGGACTCACATGTGTATGTTTTGCTGTTTGAATGCAAGTGGCATACAGTAACCTCTTCTAATAAATAAACCTAAAGCCTGAACAGACTCAATAAAAAACCATATAAATGCTTTTACAGAGTCTCAAGTATGCAAGGCTCATGCACAAGCAACTCTGAGGTGAAAGCATCAATGACACAATAGAAAACTGTGATTCATCAGTCCTGAGTCATGATGACAATGGCCAAGCGGTCACATTCAACACCCGAGAGAGATGTTTGTCATCTCAAATCCACAACCTCAAATACTTCTATCCACACAAGATTCTCATGACCCAGAATTGTTATTAGTAAAGGAAAATGCCAGCAATCTAATCTCATATTTTTGTTAAGAGGTTCATACTTTTACATTGTGCATGATACATAATCAAAATATGGTCATATTCCAATCTAAATCAGAATATACTTGTGTATGTAAACACTGACAACTGTACTGCTTTAGAGAACAACAATGATCTACCTTTGTAGATAGTCCAAAAAAAAACATAGCATATACTTGCAGTAAGTGATGCTCCATTCAGAGTGTGGAAAACATAATCTTTTAACAGACAAACCACGTGCAAACATATTCCACTATCCTCTGAAACATGATCATTCAAACACGCTGCTTTTATCTGATTCATTAGAAGCTCATGCTCGGTACTCTGCTTGTTTGCTATGGGCAAGTGCATCTGACTTATTCCCCTGACCATTCAGACCCGTCTCACTCGACATGCATGGCTGTGATGGATAAGATTTCATTAGGTGGGGAATAGTGAAATTCTGTAGCTGAATTCTAACGCAAAAATGACCTGGGCTGTGTTTCCCAAATGCATTGCCACCAATCGTCTCTACGATCAACTTAGCTCACGATGCTTTTGGGAAACGCAGCCCAGGGCGTGAGGAAATAGTCAGTATCGGTCGCTAACATTGCACACCTTACGTTCAGTAACAATAACCACCACAACAGCAACGCGCTGCATTTCAAACCCTACGGCTATGGAGACTTTTAAAGCGAAAGGGTAAGCCCATATGACAGACATAAAATTACAGCACTAGTAGGCTACAATCACACGATTTCATTGGTGTGTATTATGTAGGCGGTTTTCAAAATAGGAAATGAACTGTCACATAGCTACTGCATAGGCTACACATGGTTATCAGCCAAGCCAAGTGGAAGCGACAGTAATGTCATGACTGTAGGCAACATTTTTAACACGGAGTACTATGAACACCAAACATACTATCTATACTATAAATATTGGCGGTGTATTGGTAACAACAGATGTCCAAATGCATTCTACCAAAATCAAGGAAGGAATAAAATAGGAAAGTAAACGTATACAACCTTTAAAATGTCGATTTATGCAAAGAAACCGACCGAACAAGTGCATTACTACGAAATTCCTGGCGGCGGGCGCGGTATTATATCTCAATCCAGTGATCACCAAGAAAAAGTTGATACAATGTAGCGCCGAACGTTCTAAACATTTCGCGCCAAACATCAAAAGTTACAGTGTAACAAACAAACAAACAAACCGAGAGACCATTACAATAAACAGAACGCGCCCCTGAAACAACGCTCGTGCAAAACTATTAAAGCGCTGCTTTTCATACCTCCTTCTTGGTCGGCTTGCAGGCAAGCGGGGATATTTTTCTTCCAACCCGGCATTTCGGTGGCGTCGTGTGCATTCAGGGGGTAAATCTCAGGCGCATTTCACTGACGGCACAGGCGTGCATTTCCCCGCGCCTCGTCCCTTCTATTCACTGGCAGCCGGTGTAATTGAACGCCGTGTCTTCCTCAGCCTCGTTGTGGAGCTCAGCTTGGGGGTGTGAGCAGACACACACATACACACACGAACGTGAAGGTGCCCACTACAACCCACTACAATAAAGACTTTTTTCATTTCCTACCTTCCCCAGCCATTGAATTATCTAATTATTTAGTCACGTTAAAGCCTCACACTGCAGTTCTAGTAGGCTACAAACGTAAACGCCAAACACACAACACATTTCAGTTCATCTGTAGCCTAATTGAAGTGTGTACGGTGTTGCTGATTGTTCTATTCCAGTGTTTCAATAAAGTGTGTGTGGTCTTATTCATATCGTAAATAGGGTGTGTTGTTGTTGTTGTGGGAGTGAGGCAGTGTCAGAAAATAACTTTTGTTTTGTTTTAGAGGCAATATTTTCCCACTTCAAATTATTTATATAGTCATGTGGGTTTATTGATTTTCTAAACAAAAACACACACAATATGTTCATTTAGGTCAAATCCTTCAACATTTTAATGTCATACATTTTCCATCTGAGTCATTTAGGCTGTTAATTATCAAATCAACAGCAAATGGGTCAAAGGCATGACATTTTTAGTTTATAATTCAAAAATACATTAAAATCCATTCATTAAAAAAAGTCTTGATCTTCTGTGATGAACTTGTTTTTTTTATTTCTGAATTAAGTTCTTTTGATAAAAGAAAAACTATCTTTGGAAACTATCTTTCTGAAATTCTTTTAAAACATGGTTTTGTAATAGCAATTTTGTTTAATATTTGACTATGGAAAAACATTGATTTTGTTTTATTAGTTATTATTATTAATAATATTTCATTAGCATTATTAATGTTTGTCTGCAAATATCACTTGTTTTGACAGGTTGATTAATGAATATAATTGTGATATATGCCAATATATATTTTACCTAGGAAAAGTAAATATTTGTTTTTAATATTTGTGTAAACTTACATGTATAAGGTTCAAGGAAAGTATTTTAGTACAGTTTTACTTGATGGTTACACCGCTTGACATTTTTAGAGTCAATAAATCAAAACGTTTGTAGAAAATGCACAAAAGTTATGCTTTTAAAAGTTAGTGGATTCTAGTATCCCTCTGTAACTGTAAATGGTTCTAATTGGCTGTTAATTACAAAGCATTGTGGGAATATGTTCTCACCTTTAATTGAGTGCTTTTTGATGTGCATGTTTAGCTTAGCATTGCTTTAGTGTAGTTCATTCTATACATTCTGCCAGACAGGTGAATATACCATCACCAATTAAGCAAATCAGATATTCAGTAATGAACATACATGATTCGTTATAGTGACCTTTTTTATAGTGATTTTTTTCTAACCTCTGTGTGAAGTAACAAAACTAGGAGTGAGATTCATTCATATCTCAGTGTTTCCAGCATTGATTTGTGATTTATTTATGATAGCTGCATTAATTTTCTACCTAATTGTTGTCCATTTGGTGCAAGCATCAGCCCACCTACATTAAATGTGCAGCAGTTTACTGTTTCAACCTTTAACTTGGTGAGTGGGTTTCAAGAGCCTAATGTGCTGAACTCAAGCTTTAATTAACCATATATTTCAGTAAGCTGGTAATTTAATTATATCTGCTTATGTAACATTTTCAGCCTCATGTAGGTTTTCCATAAATGTGACTGGATTAAAGGACAAATATGCACAGTAAACAGACAAATAAATACTTCAGATTGATGATTAAAAAGCCATACTGTATAAATACGAGTAAATGATCACATCTGATCCCACATAATGCTGTTATTTTTTTTAGTTCTACAGCACTGGAGAAGCAAACAGAGGTGGAAAAGGTGTTAAAGGATAAAATGTTTAATTTGACAGAAAAACAGTTATAAAATCTGAAAAACAATTTCTGGGATATTGTGATTTTTTTTCAGCACTCCTTGTAGTTAACCCTAATGCCCTATACAGCTGGTTGTTGTCTAAGATGGCGGTCTCCAATACCTCCAGAATAAAGCAATATGGCACTCCATGTTTCCATCAGCATGTACACATTCAACTAACACATAGCCACTGGGGGACAAAAAACATCTAAATAGGTTAGGTGACGCTGCTTCTTAGTGGGCATTGTGACACATCATCATTGGCCTACTTTCCTCAGCCTATGCTGTTTTTTTCTTCCTTATGTGTTCCCTCCCCCTCTCGCTCCCTGTCCATCCATTCACTGGGGTACCCTGGCGGCTTTGCGCGCTGGAGCGTACACTACGGGGCAAGGCCAGTCTGTAAGGAGTCGGGTTGGGCAGAGCTCATTCTCATTCTGAGGCCTTTTTTCCGTCCTTCCATTTTGCCATCCATTCGTCCCTCGAGCTGAATACCGAGAAGCACATCACCCTCTGAGATGATACAGCAGACAGGAAGTGGAGTGGGGAGGTGGGGGGAAGCTTAAATGCAATGTCTAATGGTTTTCACTGGTGGATGTAGAGATGAAGATGTTAAAAGGCAAGACAAAAGTTTGGATATTACGATATTTGGAGGGATTCTACTTGGTGCAGGTGCAGGCCCAGCTGGATGTTCCTTATAGTTCCTAGTTCCAAACAGTTGATGGGCCCCATTGACTTCCAAAATACTAGGAAGTCATTGGGGCCCATCAACTGTTTGGTTACCTCCATTCTTCAAAATATCCCCATTTGTGTTCAGCAGAAGAAAGAAATTCATACAGGTTTGGAACAACTTGAGGCTGAGTAAATGATGACACAATTTTCATTTTTTGGGTGAACTATCCTTATTGTTCAGCACCTATTTTCACTTCACTCCAGTAAAGCATTTGAACAAAAATATAAGCTTTTTAGCCTACACTAAAGGTTATTGCTTGAACAAATGAGTTCCATGTGCAGCTAGCATGTCATAAACTGATGCTCTGTTTAGATTAATTAGTCACTGTAAATCTGTTCTGTTAATAGTCACTGTAAAATGTTCTGCATAACACTAAATGTGGCTTTTTTAGTCTTCATATGGTGGCTATATATAATGGCTGAGGCGTAGCAGTTATTTTACCCATCTTATCTCTCATTACAAACCAGATTTCTTATTGTTTAGGAAATTGTTCATGTTTAGTTTATGTATTGAATCTTAGAAGTATTTGCCATTTTATATTAGAACAATAATAATGAGAAAGTCATGACTGCAAAAGGAATAGCTGTACCCTTGAGAAATCGCTTCAGAATTAAACAATGTTTCTCATTCTTCAGAACTACAGTGCTGATGACACTTCTTGAATAACGATTTCCAAAAAGTTGCAAACATTTCACGGTTTTTCCATCATGGTCCAAACAACCCAACATTCACCTTCCAGGCAATTGAACTTGTCATCTACCTTGTCCGTAATACACTTAACTGCAGAGGAAGACAGCAACACAATTATTGTCGCATTTTGATGGATATTCATGTGAACAAGTTTATAAAAGACTTTGATGTGATAAATCACTGAGCGATGTTGCAGAACTTCTATTTCGGCTGTGACAAAGTACAGAAAAAAAGGAGTTGATGCATCTGCAAGTATGCATTTAAAATAAGCTTTTACCATTCAACATGTCCACTGTGGTTCTATAATTGAACAAGTTTACCGATGATTAAAAAGCTCTCTAATTATCACACAGTTGTTATGAAAAAACAATCACCAGGCATTAATCTTGATATCTCGTCTAAATGATATCCTCTGGCATGCTTGTTTACCGCAGTGATGGAAAGCCTCATTTGAAGACGTAATCAAAAGACATGAGAGTAGCCATTACTGCTCTTAACTGTCAATGTTAATAGCAGTCATTCACCCAACTGTGATTCATGAGATGACCTCTCAGGCAGTACACAGTTATACCAAACTCTAAATACACACCCAACATGTCTTGAGCAGAATTCCCATTCAGTTTCAGCAGTGCTGGAGAAGGCCAGTGAAGCTCTCTGTACTGTATGTTTGTAGAGTTGAGCAGATGAAGAGAGGGAGTATAAATAAAGAATACAGGAGAGATGGATGAGGATTTACCCAAGGGTCTGTCAAGGCAGCTAAAAATCGCAAATTCACGTGCAGTTCTTAGAGAAGACAACAACTCCCACTGCTGCTGAGAAAGGCCAGGCTTCGCACACCACGTCGCCTGTGCACAGTGTGATTCACGGCCCTGTGGCAGCGCTTCAAGTCTCACAGGGCAATCAAAGGCAATATGATTTCTGCTTCAATCAGAGTGCTTTAATGCCCATTACACTTCTTGTATGCACGGCCAAATAGAAATCCAGTGGCAGTGCACTTCCTCTTAGCAGCCAATAAGCTGCTGTGGGACAGATATTGAAAAGCCAAGATGAAGGCAAGAAGAAAAAAATCAAGAGAAAGTGAAAACAACAATAGGGATATTTGCACAATTACTCAGGGAGAAAAGGAGGACATAATATTTAAAAGAATGTCACGGTCACCATGACTAGACAAGGCTATTTTCTTATTGTGACGGTGCTTGGAGTGTTTTATTGACAGTGTTGCAGCTCCTTGAAGACATCCTTGCCTTGTGCGGCACTTCCTTCTTAGTTGGAACAAAAGCAAAGACGCTCAAGGACGTTCTCTGCCCTAACAAACAGATTAATTCATGTGCTTTCTGAAGCTTCAAGCTTTATTTAATGTGGGTTTTATAGCATGGACCCTTTCAAAAATCAATGAAAATCTATAAAGCTTCTAAGCAGAAGTTAATAATTGAATGACAATATTTTAGAAAGGCATTGAAATGCTATCAGATTTAGTAATGAAAGTAGTTCTGTCAATAGATACATGTTCACAGGGACATCTGTACTATTTTCACTCTCGTGTGACACTGCTGGAGTGCAGAGAACAGTCCCGATGAGACCCAGCTCTCTAGACTCTAGATCCATTCCTCAGAGACGGCCGGCAAAAAATTTGTCTTTATTTGGCTTCTCCGTCTAAGGCTTGTCAGGTATCCTCGTGTTCAATGAAACAAAATGACAACTAGCAGCAACTGTGAAACTTGGAGGCACAGCAGGGTTTTGTGCTGGTGAGGTCTAGCAAAATCCACTGCAGAGTCAGCCACTGAGCCAAATGCACCATGACATCTCATGACATCATTGTGTGCTTTTGTACCTTGCAACCTTTAAAAGTTTTAAATGTGCTTTCTGTGATGACTCAAAGCAATTTCCCAAAGGCCTTAAATCCATTAATGAACGTTCCATTATGAATCATGTTTGTTAGGATGAAATCACCTGAAAATAAAGTTCTGTCATCATTTACTCACCCTTGTTTCATTCCAAGACTGTATGACAACTTATTTTGTGGAGCAAGACTTATGCACGAGTCTTATGATAGCTTTTTGTGAAGAACAGACCAAAATCACAGAGTCATTGAGTTGAGCATTAGAAGTGGATCAAATCAGTGAACAAATCAGCCAATTTTGCAAAAAATCTCATTTAAAAGAACAATTCATAATACTCAGGTGAGGAGCGGCAAGGACTTAAATTTAGGTCTGTTTGTCACACAAACCTATTGTATGACTTAATATACTGTATAAGCGAGACTTTATTGATAGTTTTGTCATTTTGGAGCTTGAAAGCCCTGGTCCACATACACTTTCATTATTTTTTTAAAACAGTGACCAGGATGTTCAATAACTTAACATAAGTAATCGTAAGAATCATAAGGTCAGATACAGGGCTCCTTGCAATGTTTGCTTCTGTGCTGAAATTGGCAATGAAGTAAAGAGCACAAAGGCCCCAAGCATTTGAATTGCTAAACTAGGAGATCAATAAATGTACCAGTACAACCTCTGAAAGAGAGGAAACAAAGACCTGATGTTACGCAAGAACAGTGCAGCATTGTGTTAACTGAATGAGCAATTGTTGAAGAAAAAAGTAATTGTTAAGAAAGAAGAAAAACAGTATGCACTTAGACTGTCTTAGTAACTGACTGTCATGCCAGGGAAGGTCTTTCATTCATGGATTATTCCATTCACTTTTGCACACTCGCCCAATGAACAACCTTAGATGACGAACCCTGAAGTCGCTATTTTGGATTGGGGCTATTACCACTCTAGAGAGCTTCCAGACATGACGGAGAGAACATGGAGGGAGGCCATCCTACGCTGTCTGGGGAGTTCCTACCCCAATTCCACACCAGCGTCCACGTCATCGAGCCCAGAGCCCGGCCAACCATCACCCCAAGGCACGGAGATGACGCCAGAGCCCACCGCAGACAGGGAGCTGCTGAGATGGAGGAGCCTGTGAAGATGACTATCTGTGATCTATGTATACAAGTTCCTGTGTTTTCAGTTCTCATTTGTCCGGTCTTGTCTATGTTATGGTTGTTTGCTTGCCTGCCTTTGTTTGGATTTAACTTGTGGATAATATTAAAGACTGTCGTGGATCTTTATCTTCTTCGCCATGCGTGTTACTACAGCCAGTTCGTGACACTGACCTCAAAAAATATTTTTTTGCCAATTAAAAAAAAAAGCCTAGTTCAGCAAATAAAGTCTTATCAAGCAAGTACACATTTCTTGTTCAATTATCAATGCATTTATGATCTCACTCTCTAATATATTATTTTAGATTACTCTTTATATTAAGAACACTGAAAAAACTTACCTTTTGATCTTTGTAGCTTCAGATCTTTTAAATAAACTCTACCACACGTATAAGTACCTTATTAGCACTCATTTTAGAAATTACTGCTCACACAAAATCCCACAGTTCTCTCTGATATTCTTTACAGATTAATCACTTGTGGATCCTTTACATACTCTGTGAGACTTTGTGTGAGTATGTGCTTGTTTTAGCAAACAAGGGATGCAGAAAGAGCACTTTTAATAAGACACGGTTGTTACGCAAGCACTACAAACATCAATTCTCAGAAGACCACATGAATACAAAATGCATGTTTGTGTGCCTGTGACAAACAGATCATTCTTTATATTTTAATAATAAGTTTGTTCTTTGAAATAAGTCAAATTAAAAACAACAGTACAGTTGTATATTGCTTTGATTCTTATATTTGTTATTATGATTTTGTCTGCATTTTTGAGCTTGTTCATCTAAGTTTTTCTGCCTCACATGCAGAATACATTTCCACTGTATTTACTTTGAACTTAAACACATATTTCCAACTCAAATAGTTGTCAACAGAGATATTGCTATCAGTTTTGGAAACACTAAAGACCAAATTATGAAATAAAATATGATCACACATGGCCTGTGGTCCTTAAATTTCAATCCCAATTAAATCATTAGCTTTGGAAAATAGCTTTCTCCGAGGTAATTCCATCAACATTGAGGCTTCATTGGGTGTTTGGTTAATCAAATGTGAGTTAGATTAAGTTCTTTAATTAGCTAAATGTGTTGAGAACAAGAGTGGGTTGGCCAAGAGTGAATCTAATTAGGCAAGGCCAAAATCTACTGGAAAGGACATGACAATATCAAGTGATGAATTACAGAGAACATGATTTTCTTCCACCTCTGTTTATTGCGTCTTGTGTGCCACTAAATTTGTGGCGGTATCTTAAATCAGGAAACATTAATTATTAAAGGAGATGTTTTGTTTGTTTCTCCATTATGCTTGGTGTTCTCTACTTCCTAGCCACAGGCTTTTCTTACCAGTTAATTTGTAATAGGGTATTTTACACACTAAAGTATTACTTTTACAGAATTTCCCTTAATATAAAGCTATTTTGAAAAATGTGTATTGGGTAAAAGTGCTACACAAATACACTAAATGTGACTTAACACATTAGAGCTGCATTGCAGCGTTTTGGTGAAACAGACAATTTCTTAACAAAATCAAAACAGATATTGCCTTTAAATGATAAAGCAATATCATATGAGCAAGAGGACGTATTTCAACACGACTGTGATTCTTCCGAGAGTGATATTCGATGGATCTGCCATTGATAGTTCAATAGGTTTAACCAAGCTTGGAACATTAAATTTTAGACACAACATATTGGCAGGGTTTTTTTTGGTGCTTCCAACAAAAATAGTCCCACGCAAAGACCAGAATGAATTGCTTGAATAAATGATTCAATGTCTCACTTTTAAAAACTGTCACTTGCTGCCACCTACTGGCATAACAGTGTAACTTGCAGAAAGAGTCACAGATAAACACAACAAGTAAGCCAAAGTCCCTTTAAGGCAAGTCTTTTCACTCTGCGGCCATCTTTGAAACGCCTCTCGGGCAGCTATTTCATGTTGTACAGCTCTGTACTCATCTCTTTGATTTGGGAAACATTAAATTATCCAAAGATGTGCACCAAGCTTACGAATTTAAATTTCATATTTGAAATCATCAATCAACCAATGCGCATGTGCAGTCATAAGCGTACATCTCAGAACACTGACTGTTTTTTAAGTAGCCGGAGCTTCTAAAGGCAACTGCACTAACGCAATGACTTTACTAATTGGCGATTGGCTCTTTTATTTACAAGGCGGAACTATTTCCACCATACTGCACATTGCACTTTCTCGCATTCATAATAGTTAGCAAAAAGTGATAGGCGAAAAAAGATAAGCAAAAAGATACAAAAAGTCCCAGTGCCTTTGGACTGTTATACCACCACTCTAGGAATACTGTTTGACAAATCAGATTCGAGAACCAGAAACAACTGTTGCATGATTGTTTTAACATAACAAATTCGGGAAGGCCAAAAAATCTCTGCCATTATTATTTTTAGCCTTATTTTTTATAGCATCAGAGGAATGAAAGTATTGGGGAGAGAAAGAGGAATAGGATACAGTGAATAGGGAATAGTAACTGTTTCTTGCACACAAACGCCACAGCTGGAGATTTTGAATGTGGGGAACAAAATGTAATTATTTAAGAATGAACCCTTAAAACCCCCAAATATTGGGAAGGACATATCTGACTCCATTTCTATGGTGGTTTTGTTCCATTTCTATGGTGGTTTTACTCCAGTCAAGTAACTGATACATCATATGGTAAACTTAGGTATCTAACCTCTTTTCGTGGCCTTTACTTGTTGGAATCTGTTAATCAGTGACATGTATATGTTCTCCATCAACCTGAGGTCTCTGAGCAGGTGGTGAGGTCAAAGAGGTTGCGCTGGAAGGTGCTTTATACCTTGCGTTACATTCCCTTTGGGAGCCTTTGGGCTATTCTGCTGTGATCTGTGTTTATGGCATTGATTAATCAGAGAGCATGCCAGCAATGAGGCCACACACTCACACACCTATACATTTGCACTCGCTCCTTTCGGGCAACCTCCCTTGAGGGCTCTCACTGTGAATCAGGAGGCAGAGAGACAGAAGCACTATAGAGAGCACCGGTGAAAAAGAGCTAGATCGGACATTGTGATAGACAGACTCGAGGATGATGGGGGAGTGCAGAGACACTGTGTCTAAGAATACATGACCTTGTATACATGCCCTTAGCATTTCATTTAGCTGCTGTTGACCAATCAGAAATTGAGAGGCTTGACAAGTACGTGGTGATGGGTCAAACACTGAGCTAATGCAATGCCAACGTCTGTATTGGCCTTGTACATGCTGTCGGAATGTGCATTTTAGGTTAGTGCCGTATATCAGTTTGATTAAAGCTGCTGAAACATTGACTCCAATTATGGTAGTAATTCCTATGTGGATATAAAATACTTTGACTAAGCAGCTGTCGGAAGCAACATGGTGTCCATATTAAAAAGCAGAGTTTGAGGCTGGGTGTAATTTTACTTGAAACTGTGGAGGAAATTGTGAAGACAAATACTTCTGATGAGTCCATATAGCACAGCATGAATCGTCTCTCTCTCCTGCTGTCTCTCTTTATGTCTATCTTTCTTCCTCAATGTGGAATTACACCCTTTACATTTAATAAAATATAGTAAGGGATGATAAAATGAGCCATGTTGCTATTTCACACAGTTTGAAATAGTGAAGATGAAACAGAAGATAATGTATGTATAGGAGCCTGTAGCAATGAAGTGCTCTCCAGAGACTCCTTGAGCAAATTACATCTTTGCTATTGCCATGTATTCACGACTGACATCCAATCTGGCCCATGAATTCCAGAGTTTTTTTTTTTTTTTTTTAGGTTAATAAATCTTTTACTTGAGCAGCCATTTATTTTGAGTGTTGGACCAGGAAAATAATACATTTAATTTTAATGTTAAGTGCAACAAGGGGTGGCCCTTGCTTGAGTATAACACAATTACTTCAATTCAATAAGTCATTAATGGTCCATTCATAGATTGCAGCAGTTTAAAAACAAGAGGTCATTTGCGATTTTCAGATTGTGTGTATAGCAGAAAATTGGGACGAAAGTTTGAGAAAGCAAAAGGGGAGAGAGTATATGCTGTAGGACAATATACTGGCTGACTTTTTAATACTGAAAATCAGAGGAAAGGACAATTACAACTTGATAATCGATTACAGCTCCCCTGGGTTCATTGTAAACAGAAGGTGCATCATTAAAATCCATTTATGCCTATTCGCCCTTGCCATTCAGCTCCATAGGGCCATTGCTGTCTGTGTAATTAAATGATTTTTGAGCCTCAAATTGGAATTAACCCAATTTTAAGGGCATATTTTATCTAAGCTTCATTTTTATTCAAAGCCACACGCAATCAAAATTTGAGTTTTTGTGGCTTTTAGTTATCTTAGCTTTGATGATATGTATTTGAAAATGCATAACTAGCAAATACATGCATTTCTATCATGACAACTCTGAATATTTTAGCATGGTAATGGATATGACAATGTTAATGTATTTGGTCTTGGCGGAATATATCTACTACACTTGTTCTGCTGATTATTGCTGTTGTTGTAGGTTATTGCTGCTGCTGCAGAGCAAGTACAGGAACTTGCTACTGCTAATGCATACGCCGATACGCTGCTGTTAGTATGTCAGACATACTGCTGTTACAATATCAATTACCCATAGCAGATCTATACAGGTGGAGCTGGGGAAGGTGGAGGGTTTTAGACAAACTCTGAAAGTGGTGCAAGCTGCTTTAGTGAATGGTAACCAGCCATTTAAATGTTGAGCAGCAAGCTCATTGACTGCAGATGCGAAATTAACAAATCAGCTTGCGCAGAGTAGTTAATGCTGTAAATATTATCAGCTGTGTTAAGGACCCATCAGTCTGCGCAATCTAGAGTTTCATGACAGGCATTTAAAATGTACAATTTATAATTTTATGAGAATTCAGGTGAAAATTACTGATGACTCCACTAGTCTCATACTATCAATATAGTGAATATAATGGTGGCTGTGCTAGTGAGTTGTCTTGCCACCTATGGCTTGTTTCCACCGAGCGGTATGGTACAGTACAGTACGGTAAGCAATTATTTCTGTTTTGATTGTCAGAAGTTTTGGATGGTATCAAAGTCCTTACCGTACCACTTTTTTGGGACTCTTCCATTGGGGAGTAACTGTAGTGCAGTACTTAAAGGGTTGAGCAAGACTCACTGCAGAACTTTGATTGGTTGACAGAGAATCTTCACTTGCGCGTGCTACAAGGGGGACCAACAACAATGACGTTGATCGCTACTTTCTGGAATACAACACGCCTATCAAGATAGGGTACTGTTGGCAGTGGAAACGCAAGTCAGATCACGGTTTAACATCCCGAATCGTACTGTACTTTACTGTACTGTATTGAACCCCTTGGTGGAAACGAGCCACTAGTGCCTAGGCATCTCTCTTCACAGAGAGCATCGACATGGATATTCCCAGTCCCAACTTCCTGTTTCAATAGAAAATACATCAACACAGAACTCTGTGCTTGTCAAAGGATTTTATGTGGTCTTTAGCATGCATGAAAAAGTCACATTTTCATCAACCTATTTTCTTTATGTAATCCATTTTATGCCACAATAGAAACTTACACAGGCTTGGAAATGAGGCCACAACGGTCTTTTCTTCCCCTTGCCCCTGTTTTGCTTGGAGCATCTGAGCGTTAATGCCTACAGAAGGATGCATGCCATTATGGGACAGCTACGGGCATGCTTTTCTGCTTCCATCACACATCAATGCCTCCATGAGGTAACATAATTGGAACATCATTTTCTGAAAAAGCTTGGGTTAATCTTAGCATCAGGATTTTTTTCAGTGGAAGTAGATGTTTCTCCGCAATGACAAGAGGTCTCTCTCTATCATTTCAGTTCAATGTCTTACCAAAACACACATACGCATGCTCATACTCCCACTCTCATGACACCTACTGGAGCCTTGTCCCACTGCAACAGAGATCAATCAAATGTCACTTTGAATTCTGCATGTGCTCCAAAAATCGTATCATTCTTGAAAAAAAAACACATCAAATTTGACATCTGAACATGGCGGGTGTCTCACAGAATTCAGTTTTCTGCATAGTAATTATGTATCACTGGCATGTTAATCTCAATCTATTGTGCTATTTAAAATAAATGAAAAAGAAACCCATTTAATAAGTCTTGAATGAAATAGCTTTATTTCACCTCTCATGTTTGCTTTGGCATGCAGACACACACTTGCTATCTTTTTATTTCCTTTCTATGGCTTTGCCACCTGGTGTCCATCCAAGAGCCATTTTCCACACAGCTGTTGCGGGTATTCTGAAAAATCATAACTGATATCATGGTAAATTGATTTGGAGTTGTGCTTCAAAATAAAATTACAGATTGACAAGCATGAAATCAAAGGCAAATATTTATAAAATGACCTTTATTTAGTGGAAACCTATTTTAAGTTTTATTTACATCATTACATTTACATTACACACAATGGCTATTTCTACTGTTTTTATCTTCAGTTAATATGTGATGCATGTGATGTGTATATGGAGGCGCAAGGATGTACTTCACTGCATGACCACACTCTGCACCGCCAACAGTGCAATGATTGTAATCCTAATTATATTTGACCTCTTGTCTCCTACTGAGTCAGAAACAATGTGCAGTGCATCTAAAGACAAAGACAAATTAGAAAAGACAATGCAATATGGCATGCAGATTTTAAGACTGTGAGAGTGGGTCAGACAATCTTCTGCAAAAATGTCATGCTAATAAAACTCATTACAGAAAATATCTTTGTATGACATTCAGCCCCTTATCCACTCTATGTATAATAAAATATGAATGTATATGCTAGAAAGTATAATAAAGTGGAAAGAAAAACACAGCATGGGGATAGGACTAAATGATGATCTATTCAATCTATTCTCGTATTTCACAGTCATACTAAGAGCATTTCAGAGGAGAAGATGAGGGAAATGTGCTGAATTCCTCTCTGGGAACAGGGTAGGCGTTGAACAAGATTTTGAATGAGGACACGCTGAAGGCCAGGATGAATGTAATAGGGCTCACCACATAACATTTGGCCCAGAAGTCAAACTAGTCTTAGGGAGTACTCTGTAAAGGGTAATTGCTAGTTCTTATTTCCTCTCTCTCTCTCTCTCTCTCTCTCTCTCTCTCTCTCTCATGCACCAGGTCATTTCAGTGATTAAAATGAAATAATAGACACCCATTTATTTGAGTTACAGACAATATATAATTTGCCAGCTTTTTGGAGTTCCTAGTCATCAAGTGACCTTGATGTGATCCACCTCTCATTAGTGATCCAAATAGTCAGGATTGATCTGATCTCAGTTGTTTTGAACTATTGAATGTAATTTTTTATTTTATTTTATTTTTTTTATTAAATTTGAATGGAAAAAAAAAGATTGTTTAATAGAAAATTACCTTACCACAAATGGTAAAACTATTAACAGGATATTTACTGTAAAATACTGTAAAGGAAATATTTATATAATATATATATATTCTGTCCTACCTTGTACAAAACATGTAAACAAATGTCAAATATTAAATCTAAAAAGATATACCAGATTTCCATAAAATGTAACCCTTCACAATCAAAGTAAACATCTGGCCAACAAGTTATACTAATAACTTAGCCTAACCAACAGAGGTTTTTTTTTAATATGTGCATTTACCCACTAACCTACACAGTTCGGGGACAGATAACAGCACATGAGTGAATCATAAAATTCATACAAAACAATAAAGGATCGTGTAAAATTATTTGAGTATTATGAGAACACTTTTACCTGTCATCACCACACAAATAAAATGATGTCCAAAAGATGGAGTACACATGCTATCCAAGTAACGTTAGGCAGCTCACTAGGATTTGCAACACGGCCCCACTCTTCCTCTGGCTTCTCATAGACAGCAGTGTCTGTCTAGTCTGAGCTCCTCCCTCCTGCAGAAGCGAGCAGCACCTCCATTCAAACCCATCCAAACTCAAGGCATGAGCGTCTGCTCTTCCCCGCACAGCTGCTGCTGATCACCTACCTGCACAACAAACTCTGGATATTCGTCTTGTACTTTACACCCCTTTAAACCTTCAAAAAAGAGGCGAACTAAATCATTCTGGCCCTAAACACACACACAAGTGGTTTTCCTGACTGCAAACATGGCGAGTGCCTCATACCACATCTCTAATCTTTTGGAGAAAATGACATCCAGCGACAAGGATTTCAGGTCAGTCGTGATGCACATGTCTATATCGATTGTTAAAGAGCATGCACGTTTATTTTTAGGGCTTGTGATGGCGTTTAAATGTTTTAATTAATAATGAAGCGATCGCAGAAAGTTTTAGGCCTATCGCGCCCCTGTTGTTGTTTAGATTGACATGCTAAGCTAACAAGCTAACTCATACTGTACGGGGCTTCATTTGGATTTTTTGCCGTTTAAAATTGTGCATGGGCCGTGCATTCACGGCTATAACTTGTTAATTTGCCCTCTCATATTGGAATATAAGCTGTCAAACGTGTGTGTTTTAGTGTGGATGTTAGCAAGCTAGTGTTAGCCTATTAGCTTTAGCATTTCGTTTTGGTGGCACTGCACTCGACCTGTCATATAATTTGTAACGAGTACAATTATTTACAATACAATGAACAAAATTAGCAGAGTTGTTGAGTCAGTGCAGAATTTGATGTAATTTGGTATAATTTACTTTCCTCGTGTTCGTATAAGTTGGCTAGCAAATATTAGCATAAGTGCATGTCCATGAAATGTGCATAGAATTTAACTACATAAGCTACTTTTTAGAGAAGTTTGTATTGTATGGAATTGATATTGAATTCAAGGTTTTTCTTTTATTTGGATCTCTGCATTCAGTGTTTCAGAAACAATTGTATCGTTTATACATTTAAGTTAAAACAGGTTTGACGTCATTCTTTTATCATTTTCTTATTTTATTCAGTTGTTAATCGATTGTATTTGTTATTTGTGCAGACTGACACTTAAGGCAGAAGTTGACTTGTCCTTTGTAAGTTGCAGGCTCTGTGAAATGTTTTAATATATATGATGGAAACATTTGAAAAAGGGAGATTTTTTTGTTAATTTATTTTATTTTTTAAATAATGATGGTAGATATTTCCCTCAATGTTATAACTATAATTATGCAACGGTCCTCATTGACTTTGTTCTGAGAATACTTGTCTGGTTTGAAATGCTGTCAAGGCCAGAAGCATGTGTAAATATGTTGATAACTGTTTAAAAGCATAATGATTATCGTGAAATTGTAGTTAATAATCTAAATGGTCTATGCAGTTACAATTTGTAATATGTCCTGACATGCTTTTCTTTCTTTTTGGGGATTCCCTTTAAAGATGTCAGTATATTCAACAGCAGCCACCAGGAGGTTAATGGTTTGTGAGTTTTATACATATCTGACAGGAGTTTTCAAATGAATACTAATGCAGCCATCGGATCATATTTCCAGAGTCTACCCTGCCTGTCATTCACGTCAAACCACTTGCTGTTCTCATTCCAGCTCTTTCTGAATTTCACAAGATTTTACCCCTGGGAACATTTTGCTTACACACCATTCTAGGTCTCCTCTGTTGGTGTGTGCTGGCGTTCCCTCTCTCGCCCTGCTGTAGGAGCGTGCGTCTCATGCATTATTCATTCTTACTTAGGCTCTCTGGAATAAGAGATTCCATGCCTTCAAATATATGCCAAAGCAGACGCTTTTAGGACTGTGTGTGTGTGTGTGTGTGAGAGAGAGAGATGGCACGTATTAGGGTATGCAGAGGGTTTTCGCTCACATCACATATGAGGTTTTGTGCTGAGGCTTTGATGTTGGCACCCAAAGACAAGATTTCATTTTAATCCACTCCAGTTTCAGCTCAAAAGTGGATTATGAATTTAGCAAACCATGACAAGTGAGATGAAAAGGTGAAAATGCTTCAGTCAGTCCATTTGCTTTGACATAATGCCAGCAGCCCCTGCTATTCAGGTGGTTCTCACCCTTTTCTAGTCCTCTTTGTAGTAGCCATTCTGTTAGTGCTGAAGTCACATGAAACCCTCTTTAAGTGTGTCACTGTGTCTGGACCATTGGGAAAAACGCCTTGCAACTGTTTACTCTTGCAAAAACTTATACAAGAAAATGCTGATGATGCTTGATTTTATCCATTGGGAAATGGTTGGATAATACATTTTTCTTTATATGACAGCTGGTTGGAGGGTAGGGATTTACATTTTGGTGGGAGAAACTCTTTCTTCAAAAAAAAAAAAAGAAAAGTAAACTGACAAATGATTCATAACAAGTCCTTGTTTATTCCCTCAGATTCATGGCCACCAATGATTTGATGTCCGAGTTGCAGAAGGACTCCATAAAGCTGGATGATGATAGTGAACGGAAGGTGGTCAAAATGATCTTAAAGCTCCTGGAGGACAAGAATGGAGAAGTTCAGAATCTGGCTGTAAAATGGTAAGCTTTTTGCCATTGTTCATTTGTTTCAGTCCTTCTGTGCTTGCATGAACTTGAAAGCTTCTCTTACTTGGGTGTTTTCAGTATGTCCTTCATGAATTGGCTTTAGTTTGTTCTATGAAAATGTTTTAATGTGAAATTGATTCATGCCACAGTGATTTAGTGAGAGGTATTGCTGTTTTTTTTTTACTTTGCTTTATCTTGGTTGTTAGCCTTTGAGATTAACCTCTATTTTTTTTTTTTCCTTGATAGTTTTGAAGGGATTGCATGAATAAGTCACAGTAATCTCTTTTCATTTCATTCGGTCTTTGTGCTGAAATACAAGTAAACAACGACTCTTGCGTTGTTTAACAAAAAGCCATCTTGCGAATGGATTAACACTGACTTGTATGCTAAACAGAAATAATTTGTAATGTACCATTTCGCAGTAAAGACATTTTTGCAAGCAAACCAAATCCAAATTTATACATTGCATAGTAATAGACAAATAGGAAGCATTTCACAGGTTGCACTAAAAGTCCTTATTCCTTGCAGTTTGGGCCCACTTGTCAGCAAAGTGAAGGAGTACCAGGTCGAAACCATTGTTGATACATTGTGTACAAACATGTTGTCAGATAAGGAGCAGCTTCGAGATATTTCTAGCATCGGCCTCAAAACGGTGATTGGAGAGCTCCCGCCAGCGTCCAGCGGTAAAACACGTTTTCCCTGCGTAATAATATTATTGCAGTTGTATTCCCCAACATAGTTATAGTTTTTCTCTATATTGTGATTTATGCACAGAGAATTAATTCACATGCGTATGGCTATATTTAGTTATTTTCATGTGCCATCTTGCCTGCTAAGTCCATTTCTGTTTGCTTTAGGCTCTGCTCTTGCTGCTAGCGTTTGCAAAAAGATTACAGGCCGCCTCACAAGTGCCATTGCCAAGCAGGAGGATGTCTCGGTTCAGCTGGAAGCATTGGACATCATGGCAGACATGCTGTGCAGGTATGTCAGACAAGCCATGTGATGACTGCTGCTCTTGTTTAGACCAATTTTGCTTTTGAGTGCACATGGGCTCCTGCCAGGTAATTTCTTGATGTGTTTGTGCACACACATCTCCCCTCTGTGACAGTTCTCAGTTGTCTTTTTCCTCAGTTCACTGAGCTGAGTATACTATAAAGGTCTTTTAGTTTAGATGCAGATGCTCGGCTCTGTTGTGTGGTAACTAATGGCAGACTTGGGTGAATGCATTTTGCATTTATACTTGCACACATACATTAGGCAGACGCTTTTATCCAAAGCGACTTTGAGATTTTTTGCCAGCTTCTGTGTGCCTTGGGAATTGAATTTACAACCACACCATTTCTAAGGTCATGCTTTACCAGTAGAGCTGCACAGAATCATTTAAACATGAATCATGTATTTTCCCATGATTAGGATTTAAAGCCTGTTCACACTAAGAATGAAACTATAACAAATGTATTCACACCAATGGATGATAACAGTGTTTATTCTAAGTTTATAGTTGTAGTTTTTGGAGGGAAATAATACATGCAGTATACTGCAGAAATAGTAGGAGTGTTAGTATGTTATAATCTAATAAAAAAGATAAACCAACCAAATTAGTGGTCATTATGTGGTCTTTGCAACTATCTCTTCTTTTGAATGTCTAACATTGTTTGTGTTCATTCATCCAGACAAGGAGGCCTCTTAGTGAATTTCCACCCTTCCATTCTGAGCTGTCTGCTGCCTCAACTGACAAGCCCTCGCCTGGCAGTAAGGAAGAGGACCATCATAGCCCTGGGACACCTGGTCATGAGCTGCGGAAACTTGGTCTTTGTGGACCTCATCGAGCACTTACTATCCGAGCTCTCACGCAACGAGTCCATGTCAACCACACGCACTTACATCCAGTGTATTGCTGCCATCAGCAGACAAGCTGGCCACAGAATCGGTGAGGCTCCCCCGTTGTTACAGACCTCAGTTAACTTAATGTCTTTGGGGTTCAAGACCTCATCTCAGTTACTCTTTAAGTGCTGAAAGCAATTTTAGTGTGCACTTATTGAAGCCATCATCTGTGATCTTCTCATACAGCTATTAGTTTCACCACTGATGCTGTAATTTAGCCTTTGCTGGAATGAGCTAAAGCAAATAAAAGCTACCCTCAAAGATCTTTAATGAAAATGATCCAATTATTACAATAGCTGTTTTTTTTTGCTTAAAGCATAGTGTAAATACATTTGTGTAATGATATCCTCCCCTCCTAGGTATTGCCTTTTTACCATGGCTTGATCTTGAAGTCCGGAGTCCTTTCTCATGATAGAAAATGTTTCACTCAAGATTGAGGTCACCAGTGTTGACATCGAATCTTGATTACATTTCACTTTATGATTGCTCAGGTTGATGAGCAGTTGAAGTTATTCAGGCCGAGGTGTGCCATCTCTCTCCCCATCAGTTTTTCTTTGACAAGAAGTGTTTTGACGTCATTCAAAGATATTTCATTGATCTCTCTTTTCCACAGTTTTTAATAATTGATACAATAATAAAACACTTTGAAGTTATCCATAGTTATCCATAATTATTCACAACTTTGACCGTTTTCTACATTTCCACGGTTCCACCCCCACAGCACGATTATATATAGGGGGTGTAAGCTTGAAGTCAACTCTCTTTGGAATTTGACCGAACAAATTGCCAGAATGTAATTGTGTGACAGGAGATAGAACAATCTCCAGTACGGTCGTTATTACCCGTCACCTTGTCATCAACGTTGTTCCATTGCTGCGCTGCTAAGGCAGGCCATTTGGCACAAATGAAATGAAGTGAAAAGTCATTTAGGTTTGCTGCTGTGGTGCGCCGTTCCCCATCAGCCAATTACCGCCTACGTTTGATGAAACAAAGACAGCTGCGATTAAGATGCACAAGATTACTTCAGTGGAATGCACTCAGTTGTTTTGTAGCTATCTCTTGGCGCTACAGTTTTAATTAAGTCTTTTTGTCATCTTAAGATTGTTTCTTTGATTGTGCTGAAAAAAGCAAGGCCTTTATCTTGCAGCTCTCCAAACTCAATTTTATTTCACAATGAATTATTACAGTTCGATGTTATGCTTTGCAACTGTCTGATGTGTGTGTAATGATGGTAATGACAACATGCTGATTTTATCCTGCAGGTGAGTATTTGGAGAAGATCATCCCATTGGTGGTGAAGTTCTGCAATGTTGATGATGA
Source organism: Abramis brama (assembly GCF_963993115.1). Lineage (NCBI taxonomy): Eukaryota > Metazoa > Chordata > Actinopteri > Cypriniformes > Leuciscidae > Abramis > Abramis brama. The sequence goes on along the minus strand of NC_139966.1, from coordinate 46,660,049 downwards.
TGAACTGAGGGAATACTGCATACAAGCTTTTGAGTCTTTCGTAAGGAGGTTAGTCTACATCTCCATCTAACCGCTGACATTTGTGATACCAGAATATTATATTTTCTATTAAAATGTTACAATTTGAGTTTGTTTCTCATGATATTATAATAGATGAGTTGGACCAGAGAGTGGGGGAAAAAAAGAGCAAATATTTGGTTATTTCTTAATTTTTATGACTACGTTATTCTGCTGTTTAGTAGTAGTATAGATAATAAGAATATTACCAACAAAAATGTAGCCATTGAAAAGCTGCAATCTTGAAGTTTCCTTGTTGCATGACTTGTATGGTTATATGTTTAATTAAAAAAAACCTTATTGCTTTTGATTCCCAGGTGTCCAAAGGAAGTCTACCCACATGTCCCAACAGTCATTAGCATCTGTCTTAAGTATCTGACCTATGACCCCAACTACAACTATGACGACGAGGATGAAGATGAGAATGCAATGGATGCCGATGGTGTAGACGAAGATTATCAAGGTACGAGGCGGGGCTCATTTCTCCTCTCTGTCTGAGGGAAGAAGGATTTATTCTCTTTCCCAAACCAAAAGAGTCTGTTTAGCTGTAAGTTACCACCTCAGTTTGTTAGTTCTGGTGTGTGTTAGCCTCTGCTTGTCGCATAACAGTAATAACAATGAAAGCACCGTATTGGTAATACAGCAGTCAGAGAGGCAGTCTGTCCATGTTTGAAGACAAAAAAAGTTGGACCTCTGCAAAGACTGTTTGCAAGACCATCAGAATTCAGCTTCTTGTTGGAGTGAATGGACGGTGGTAACTGGTCTGGTCTAGCAGCTTAAAATAATGCCTATGCTTTCACAGCTGATAAAATTGGCTCTGAGATTGGTTTGGGGGTACTGACTGTCCTGTAATGACTAGACAGTAGGGGTGTGATGAGATCTCGTGTTACGAGATCTCGCGAGATTAAAACGCTGCGAGATTTCTCGTCGAGGTGAAACTTTGTCTCGTGAGTTGTTGTGATGTCAGCGTGATGGAGCGTGAGGGTGAAATTAGTACTGAAGATGCCCCTGCCACTTTTAAATCATTTGTGTGCCGGGCCAATCACACACACACTCACTGTCCCTCGCTCACTCGCTCACTCACTCGCGCGCACACATGCACACTCACTGTTGCTCACACTCTCACTCGCGCACACTCACTCTCGCTCACACTCAACCCGTCGTGGACATGCTAGTCTTTCTGTCGTGATGTCCTGAAGCATCGCAGACGCGTAGGTTGTCGCCCACTGTGACACACTATACGAAATGAATCGATCGAATCTTGCGTCCCGACGCCCGTTGTCCTTTACGAATCTCCACGAAACGGATCGTGCCAAAATCGCGCTAGAATAGTGTAATCTGAACCAGGCAGGTAATAAACATTTGACCTATCGCACAAAGAACCTATTAAAGCACTAAGATATGGGAACAGTATAGCTAACATTCACATATCACAAGTCATATCGACATCGCAATATTAAACAATGTTATCGCACATCGCAGCTTTTCCTCATATCGTGCAGCCCTAGTTACTGCCCAAAGGTCTCAACTGCTGCCAGAAATCGTCGACATGCTTATATTCTTGAAAAAGAACATGACCATAATCTTAGTCAGTTCTGTGTAGTTAATTTATCTCTTTTTCATGCTTGAAGAAATTTTTCTTTTCTGTTTGAACTTGTAGTTTTGAGAGAGCAGTAGGCTACTTTGATTATGGATACACACTTACTGTTTGCATTTAAAGTGTTATTTCAGTTATTTATATTAATTTTATTTATACTGTTTTATTTTTTTTTTATGTTCGATTTGTAGTTAGAAATTAGTTAGATTTCTCATGTGAAATCGTACAGGGGAGAAGCCAGACGGTAGAGTTTATAGCAAAACATTTTGCAGTGTTTGCATGTCCTTTACTGCATAGAATTCATTAAAATAGAAGTAAAATAACATTCATTACAAGTTGATTTCAAAATGCACCTAAATTGTTTTGCATTTTGTGATTTTCAGTTGAATAAAAGACTATTTTCCATTCATACATTTCATCATTGAGGATTTCTTAAAAATTGTGTAAAAATCTCGTCTTGTCTCGTTCTCGTGAACCCAATCTCGTGTCTCGTCTCGTCTCGTGGAGTAAGCGTCTCGTCACACCCCTACTAGACAGGCTTAAACATTTGCCACCATTCCTCTGGCACCTTAGAGATTGTCAAGCCGGCACCTTTTCACCCTCCTTAATGCCTGTGCTGAGCATGTCGTGCCACTTTCTTTGACAGAGGTTGTGCATTCTCTGAGTGAAAATGCTTTATTTAACCATTAGTGCTCTGAAGCACAACTGAGTGTGGATGTGCTAAGCGTTGCATGTTGAAAGCGTTGGAATGAAGTTTTTCATGTGGAAGCATGGTTGAAGAAATATGGGTTGCTGCACCCCAGAATTTGACAGGAGCAGACTATAATGACAAGCCCCTGTCCTAAAGCTTGTTAGACATTCACTGCATTCATGACTGCCTTTGTTCTACTTGATCTTTTTTGGCATCAAGGATTTTTATTTTCTGCCCCTATTGGAGTGTCATTTTCATCCATGAATCATATTCGTACCTATTTTCTGTTTTCTTTTCAATAATTGATTGTGCTGACTGTGCACTAGTTTGTAAGCAGCCTTAGGAGGCTCGTACAGTTTGGCAGCAGATTTGGGGGTATGTTTGTTTTTCTCTTTGAAGTCCACACTTCAGAAGTCCCTGGTTTTTGTGTTTTGTGGTTCAGGGGACAAACTTGTAGCCCTATATGTTCCACACTCTGAGTGTTTACAAAGAAATCCTTTTTGTAGCTGCTAGCTTGAGATGTATCTTGGTACCCAGACACATCTACATACATAATATGCCAACTGTTTTGGCCAATATGGAATAAATTATGATCAATATGAATTGTAGCAGTTGCAACGGATAGAGTTATTCAAATTAGTGGCTGTGATTATGATATAATCTAACTCCAAACAGGAAGTGATGATGAGTACAGTGATGATGACGACATGAGTTGGAAAGTGAGGAGAGCAGCAGCAAAGTGCTTGGACGCCGTGGTGAGCACCAGACATGAGATGTTACCCGAGTTCTACCGCACTGTTTCACCGGCGCTCATTGCCCGCTTTAAAGAGCGGGAAGAAAACGTGAAGGCGGATGTGTTCCATGCCTACTTGTCCCTACTCAAGCAGACACGCCCTGCCCAGAGCTGGCTCTGTGACCCAGATGCCATGGAACAGGGAGAGACTCCTCTCACAATGCTTCAAATCCAGGTAGAGGAAAATTTAAACACTACTCCAGACATTTGGGATTCCTCATTATTAAAGTTCATTCATGAGTGTGATGTTTTGTGTGCCTTTGCAGGTGTCCATGATAGTGAAAGCATTGCACAAACAGATGAAGGAAAAAAGTGTTAAGACCCGGCAGTGCTGCTTCAACATGCTGACAGAATTAGTAAACGTGCTGCCAGGGGCCCTGACACAGCACATTCCTGTTCTCATCCCAGGTATGTGCCGCAGGCAAGCTACTACATGTTAAAGCGAGTAGTCATTCATTCCATGATCATTTGCTTAATTCTTACCAAGTTTGACCAGCATTTTACCTTTATTTATAAAAGCACCATGGGATAAACCTGGAAATGTTTGGTCTTTTTTTTTGGTTGGAAATCTTTCGTAGCCATTGTTAAGTTTCTCAATATTTGAAAATATTTTAGCATTTGGAGTGACATTTGTGAATTTTATTCCATCTAGGAATCATATTTTCCCTCAACGATAAGTCGAGCTCTTCAAACCTGAAGATAGATGCCCTGTCTTGCTTGTATGTGATCCTGTGCAACCATCAACCTCAAGTCTTCCACCCCCATGTTCAGGCAATAGTGCCTCCTGTAGTTGCTTGTGTGGGTGATCCCTTTTATAAGATCACCTCTGAAGCACTGCTGGTCACCCAGCAGTTGGTCAAAGTCATTAGACCCCTGGATCTAACAGATGCTTTTGATGCCTCGCCCTACATCACTGACCTTTTTGCTTGCACCATTAAAAGGCTGAAGGCAGCAGATATCGACCAGGAAGTCAAGGAGCGAGCTATTTCTTGTATGGGGCAAATTATCTGCAACCTCGGTGATAGCCTTGGTGCGGACCTACCAGGCACTCTCCTCATCTTCCTAGAGCGACTGAAGAACGAGATAACAAGGCTGACCACTGTCAAAGCTCTCACCCTCATCGCAGGTTCGCCGCTGAAGATCAACCTGAGGCCCATCTTGGGTGAGGCTGTTCCCATTCTTGCCTCCTTTCTGCGTAAGAACCAACGAGCATTAAAACTAAGCACACTGGCTGCACTGGACATTCTGGTCAAGAACTACAGCGATAGTGTAACACCGGCCATGATCGACGCTGTACTGGCTGAGCTGCCGCCTCTTATCAATGAAAGCGATATGCATGTCTCCCAGATGGCTATCAGCTTCCTCACCACGCTTGCACGAGTCCACCCTGACTCACTGTCTAAAATAAGTGGCTCTATTTTGGCTGAACTCATAGCTTTGGTCCGTTCACCGTTGCTGCAAGGTGGCGCTCTTAGTGCCATGCTGGAATTCTTCCAGGCTCTTGTAGCCACGGGAACTGCTAGCTTGGGCTACATGGACCTGCTACGTATGCTAACAGGTCCTGTGTATGCCCAGAGTGCAGCGCTCACCCATAAGCAATCCTACTACTCCATTGCAAAGTGTGTGGCCGCTCTCACCCGTGCTTGTCCTAAAGAGGGCCCTGCAGTGGTGGGACAGTTCATTCAAGATGTGAAGAACTCGCGCTCCACCGACTCTATCAGATTGCTGGCTCTGCTTTCCCTGGGAGAGGTCGGTCATCATGTTGATCTGAGTGGCCAGCCTGAGCTGAAAACGGTCATCCTGGATGCCTTCTCTTCAGCCAGCGAAGAGGTCAAGTCGGCAGCTTCATATGCGTTAGGCAGCATAAGCGTGGGAAACCTCCCGGAGTACCTGCCCTTTGTCCTGCAAGAGATCTCTGGCCAGCCCAAGCGACAGTACCTGCTGTTGCACTCTCTCAAGGAAATAATCAGCTCTGCCTCGGTTGCAGGGCTCAAACCCTATGTAGAAAATGTCTGGGCACTGTTGCTCAAACACTGCGAGTGTACAGAAGAAGGCACAAGGAACGTGGTAGCTGAATGTCTGGGAAAGTTAACACTTATCGACCCAGAGACTCTTCTGCCCAGGCTAAAAGGCTATCTCTTATCAGGTGATCGTCAAACTCTGCCTGTTAAATCTGTATCAAAACACTGATAAATTTCAGTTAAATAAAGTTCTTTATATCATAAACCATATATATATATATATATATATATATATAAAAATCTAAGTTTTGATTGAGGTGTTCTCTTTCTCTCCCCAGGATCATCTTATGCCAGGAGCTCAGTAGTTACAGCTGTTAAATTCACGATTTCTGATCACCCACAGACAATTGACCCCCTTCTTAAAAACTGCATAGGCAAGTACTAGTTTACACTATTTTGAATTTTGTCGAACACTTTTTAGAATTGTTTTTTTATTGTAATATTATTGAAATACTTCTAGGTGATTTCTTGAAAACATTGGAAGATCCAGACCTCAATGTACGAAGAGTGGCTCTAGTTACCTTCAACTCTGCAGCTCATAACAAACCTTCACTAATTCGAGACCTGTTGGATACAGTTCTCCCTCATTTGTACAATGAGACCAAAGTGCGCAAAGAATTAATCAGAGAGGTAATCTGCCCTTTGTCCAAAGCCTATTGCTTTACTGTCTTTTTCAAACGTCAAAGCTCAGTGTAATTGCCTCTTTCTAGGTTGAGATGGGTCCGTTCAAACACACAGTGGACGATGGTCTGGATATCCGGAAGGCTGCATTTGAATGCATGTACACTCTTTTAGACAGCTGCCTTGATAGACTTGACATCTTTGAATTCTTAAACCATGTTGAAGATGGACTTAAGGACCATTACGATATCAAGGTAAGCCGTCAGAGTAATGCATGAATCTTTCATGAGACAGGCCTTTTGCCATGCAGAGCATTTAGCGACCACAGAAGATGAAAGAGTGAATTGATTAACAAAGATTCAGTGTGTGGTCATCAAAGGCATAAATGCATAATGCATTGACAACAAACGTGATCCAACCTTATTTTAAATGTACTTATTACCAGGTGTACTTTCATGATTATGAAGTAGAAGTGCTTTGTACTAGAAAATGTTGTATTTTAGGTTTAAATTGTTTACCTACCCACTTTAAACAGGAGTTATCAAGTTATGCATTTATCTGTCAAGCCATGTGTTTTTGATAGTTACTAGGGACTTCAAAGATGTAGTGGGACCAAAATATATGCATAGGCTCATGAATCAAAATGAAGGTTTATAATTCTTTTTGCTCTATGAATGTCCTTACAGATGCTGACGTTCCTCATGCTGGCCAGATTATCTAGTTTGTGTCCCAGTGCAGTGTTACAGAGGTTGGACAGACTTGTGGAGCCGCTCAGGGCAACATGCACCACAAAGGTTTGCAAGATATTCATCAAACAATAAAATAAAAACAATAAAATCAGACATAAAGCATTTTCTGTGTATATTGAAAATAGAGGAAATCTGAGACATCTGTGGGTTTTCTTAGGGGAGTGAAAGTTTGAATACGGTTTGCAATATTTACAGATCCTCATCAATTCCCCTCTTTCTCTGTGTTTCTCAGTAATCACAAACAACTGGAAAGGTCATGAAACAGTCATGGCAATTAATTGCTCAAAAAGTGTGAGAGCCCTTTGATTTCTAATTATGAAGTTGGCTCATAACACCTTTTCTTTCCCAGGTAAAAGCCAACTCTGTAAAGCAGGAGTTTGAGAAGCAGGATGAGCTCAAACGATCTGCCATGCGGGCTGTAGTGGCCTTGCTAACCATCCCAGAGGCAGAGAAGAGCCCACTAATGAGTGAGTTCCAGTCTCAAATCAGCTCCAACCCTGAGCTGGCCGCCATCTTTGACAGCATCCAGAGGGACTCCACCAGCGCTAATATGGAATCCATGGACACCAGTTAAATGACCACAACAATGTGCCCACTCCAAAAATCCACAAAGAAAACCAACCCTGGGGGACCCTTGTATTGTTCCATGCATTGCACTGAATCAAAAATAGGAGGAAAACAAAAATCTAAAATTAAGAAAAAAAAGAAAAAAAAACTAATGAAAGGACAGACATTCATCATACTAAGCTTCAAAGCTTATTTCCACATTCTTTTTTTTTCTATAAACAACAGGAAATTGCCTCAATTGTTCATTGTTCTCCATTCCTCCCCCACCATTTTTTATTAATTTTTTCTGGTCGTTTTCATAATTTCTGAGACTCGGTCACCTGAAAATGATTTGACCACAGTATTTGTGTTACCATGGGAGTTTCGTTCTTTACATTCTAGGCTGCCGACGACTCAATCGGGATCTACAGGGGTAAACGATAGCACTCAGTGAATTTGAATCGTTTCAGAACCATGTTTTTTTTTTTTCCTGTCATGTTTCTTATAAGACAAGTTTTATTAGGTTTTTGTACGATTTGAATGTCATTTCTCCTCTTTTTACTGTTGACAGCTTAAGTACAGAGCGAGATAAATCTTAGAAATATTATCCCGAAGAGGTGTGGCATAGTTAGGGTGTTTCATTGGATGAGTGGCTGCTTATTCTTCTTTCATTGCATTTCATTACATTCCCACTGTCCGCAGAATTGCGAGTCATAAGCATGTCACACATCCAGAGAATGAGAATTCAGCTACGCACGATTTGCATATTTTTCTTTTTCTATTTGATGATAGTTTTGTTTGGCTCCAGCATATAGAGGTAAAATATGACATTGAACATTGTTATGAGAAAATATTGCCCTGTATGGAACGCACATATTGTGAATAAAATGAGTGGAGAATATTTTATCAAGTGCTCAACTGTATTCTGAAACCATAAGGGTGTTGCTCTCGCTGTTTAGATCCACTATTAAGATGCTGCCTTGTTTGAACTTCTCACCTGTAAAATTGGTTGGGAATATAATATCTTTTTTTTTTTTTTTTAAATGGAGCTAGTTTAACTTACCGCAATACTCAGAGTACTGTTTAATGTGCAGGTCTCTCTTTGAGGATATCTGTAAGCTGGGCAAATTAACACCATCATACATCTCACCGTATAGCTGATCAACGGGTGACTTAAGTTTGAATCCGATACCCTGGAAATCACAGTGTGTATAATGCACAATCTAGGTTTATTTGTGTAGTCATGTATGCACAGCGTTTACATTCATTGAAGTGTGACAGTACGGCAATGTTCCTCCGTAAGAAATCAATAAAAGGCTCATTGCTGCCTGCATCCAAATGTCATTTTATGGTCCTTCTACTACAGTTAGAACCATCATAATGGCTGATGCATATTGCTCACAAAAATGACAAGAGCTGGCTGAAATTGCCAGTTCCAATCTGCTTGTCTGACTTAATTCGACTTCTGGAAATGAAGGCGCACAGATTTTTTATTTATTTATTTTTTTTATTAGCACTTTTGAGGAAGAACTGCTCTGGATTTGATTAAAAGGTTAGTAGCATCACATTTTTGTTTTTAGGCTCATAGTAGCTGTAGTCTATTTAATTCAAGTCTGAATTAATCAATACTTAAGGACAAATATAAAGTCCATACATGTTTTCCATTATTTTTTTCGTTTTTATATACAGCTATTCATGGAGACTGCTGCACTATTTTAATGCATTTAATGCTCCATAATGCCAGAATAATCGGCAGTATGGAGCAGATATTGCGCTGTAAGTTAAAAGTCTGCCTGTGCAACACTGTGACACTTTGTCACATTGAGCACATCTTCAAAATTACCAAGATTTCATCATCTTGTATCAAACGGCTTAGAATTTTCACTTTGTTTTCTTGAGCGAGTAATTTTAAAGTTTGGTTTCATTTGTGTTCCTGGCAGTATTGTGGTTATCAGTTCCTATTAGGTTAACTTTGCTATCATCATTCAAAGTATAACTTGGAAGCATGCTGGAATTCACTTAGTGCAAGCTTGCAATTATTTTATGATTAACGATAATGTGAAGACCTGGTCAGGTCTGACGTCTGTCCTCAGTCAGTCTGTGTTGATCATTAGAAAAACAAAGCGACACTACTCATGCATGGCGAACAAGCCATGGCAATTCATTTTTATAAGCTAACAAAAACTTTAAAATATCATCATGTCAACATGCCACAGAGGACACAAACAGGCTAATATGAGGGCAGAAGAGTTCTAAACAGGGTTTTGATCTGCTTCTAGACTGCTGGAAGCATGAAAGTACATTAGCAGTTTGTCATCGCTTAAATGAACCCACTTCCAATTTGCACGCTAATGAGTCATGCAAATGCTATTAAAGCTCAATTTACAGTGGCCTGATTTGCATCAGAGGTGTGAGGGCTAATGCACAGACGTGATCGTTCGCTCATCAGGACAGATGTAGGCCGGCACAAGGTGTTCACATTAATTTTAGACATTTTATAGCTGTCAAAACAGATAGATAGATAGATGTCACAGAAAGTTAACATTTCAAACAATGTTTTGTCAAAAGCTTCCTCACTTACAAAAGACAACAGGAAGCCTACGGCACAGACCTCCCTTCCAAACTGTATATATGTGATCATATTATTGTGAGCAAGCCAAAAAATGGGCTAATCATCATTACAGATGAAATGTGTTTTATAATGATGACGAAGTGTTTGTCTGCACTGCCCTATGGGAGAACGCAGCAGGAGGCTGTAAAAAGCACACTGCAGATTAATGATTCCCTACTGCTGACAGATCCTCCATGGCCCGCTGAGCAGCTGCTTGTAGCTGCTTTAAAGCCTGAAGCTTAATGTTTCACCTCTAAGCCGGATTTAAACAATGCAAGGAGACCTCACCCCCTACAGGGGAATATAACTCATATCATCTCACTAATGACGCTTACACTAGCTACGTGCCACAGTAAAGTCTATGCACTGACAAATGTCTGTATTTAGTTTCTCTGAACTGGAACACGATCATGAACTATATTGTTGGTTTAGATTGGATGAAATGATGTGAGCTCATTTTGTGACCGGGTAACCAACTTCAAAAGATAAGTTAGAGTGGCTCTTTTACTGTATTAGCCTATATAATGTTGTGCAAATAACATAAAATTATCTTTATTATTTTGAGTCATCATTCTTTGTTTGCTTCTGATAAAAATGACCCTTTACAAATCATTTCAGAGAAAGAGGTTGTTCTCAATTCTGTGTGGGGTTCTGGGACACAGCCACCCAATCAACAGTGGAGAATTTTGTTGTCTTGGATTTTGACTGGTCTGTTAAGGTGGTCATGGTAATGTCCTGACTTGCAGTGCTTGGATTGTCCTCAGTGTGAGGCGGTGGCCAGCCTTTCCACTGAACGGTTTTACTGATAATCTGCATTCCCATGGTAAGTTGTATCATTATCTGATGTTTTCCCAAACATTACTGATGTCAAAACAGGATATTTGTCAGTCTAAAGTACTATTGTTGCACTTCAAGAAGTTATATTCAATGAAATGTGTTGTTATCAGAACTGAAAGGTGAATATGCCAATGTTTCAAAGCTGTGCTAAACAGTGCACATTTCATTACATTATTATATTGTTTTATTTGTTGTTGCCTGCAATGTCAGAATACACTAATTTCTTTAGTTTCCATGCTTAATCTTTAATCTGGCACTGACAAATTTCAAATGGAGAAAAAGGAAATACGAGGTTAATGCGGAGGGAAATGGGCCGGCAACATGCTTTATATTTCATGGTAGATTTTGTGTTTGATTAATGTCTTAAAGCATGAGATTGATTTAAAACAATCCTGATGAATCAGTAGATGAATTATCTCAACTGTGGCTAAAATATATTTTCAGTGCACATGCATTGAATTTATGCAATGAAATACCTATTTATATGTTAATGGACTTCTTGAAGACTAATGGAATTCTTGAAATCCTGTTGGTAAAGATAAAAGCCGAATCATTGCTCAAGAATATCTCTAATTAAACAATTATTTATAGAAGGGAGAGGTTTGGTAATATAAATTAAAGTTAATTTGTTATGTGAATATCTTTGTACTTGTGTTCTAACAACTTGTTCTTTTAAGGGTAAATAAGAATCAGGATGGGCTTTTCTGGCAAAGGCCTTCCCATGGATGGGAATGGAGACTGGTAATATGCACATACACACTTTAATACACGTATATGACTATAAATGGCAAGAACAAACAAACAGACAAAAAACATTTACAGCTTTAAACATCACATGTTTGAGGTTACTCTTGTAATGTAACTTACTATTACTTTTAGTGTAAATCTATTAGTCTTATTTGTATCTCTTATTATACATTGATATATCCAAATCACTTGCTGTGTCAACAGGCCCTCCAACAAAATTAGGAAACACAGAAGTCAGTCCCCTTTTCGTGATGTTTCACCTGTACCATCACATTTCTCAGAACCAGTCTCATTCCTGCAGCATGGGGTAAACACTGCAGAATTATTAAGACCACTGACCATTAACCAGTATATTTGACAATTGTATCTGGTAGACAATCTCCTACATTAGTACCTCGTATCACTCCTCACTGTTTTCTCCTATAATAAAGCAATTTCAACTTACATCAATTTATTTTGAAAGTAGGAGCGTAACATATGGGATAATATACAGTTGTAAAATACAGCCCTGGATACAACATGATCCTAATCAACCTGTTTATTTTGCAATAATGACTGGCTAATTGTACATTATCACTCATTATATGGCAGCTAGAACCTCCCATGTATGTATGCACCAACCCTGCTTGTTTTACACAGGATGTAACTGCCAACCTCTCCCGTCTCCCTGGTGTAAGGGGGCCACTCAGGGATGAAGATGACGACGATGATGTTCGGAGTCACAAGAGCTTGCCAGCGGTGATGACTACATTAACCCTCCAACCCAGAGACAAGAGGTCATACAGACATTCTGAGAGTCGCATCAGTTTACCCCCTCTCATAAGCACCAGGTACTGAATACAGATCATTCCAGGGCTGTGTTTTGGTCAACTTTTTTATGCCCGTCCCTCCGTCTCGTTCACTTGGATGTATGTCCTTGCTTACATTGCAAGAGTGCCCGCTACTGGCAGAACCCTTGCAAATAGGTTTAAATAGAACACCCTGACCTGGGGGTGTCCAATCCTGCTCCTGGAGGCCCACTGTCCTGCAGAGTTTAACTCCAACTCCAGTTTAACACACCTGAACCAGCTAATCAAGGTCTTACTGGTATACTAGACACTTCCAGGCAGGTGTGTTGAGGCAAGTAGGAGCTAAACTCTGCAGAACAGTGGCCCTCCAGGACCAAGTTTGGACACCCCTAAGCCCTTGATCACTTGTGGGTAAATTAAGTGCAACCTCTGCTAGTTGCTGTTACAACGTTACAATCGTGTCGCTTTGTGTTCTATGGATCTGCCTGAAGTGCACATATCAGTAGACTCCCTCTGTCAAAATCAAGGGGTCAAGAGTCTGTCCAAATAAACTTCCCCCGTCCACTTGACGAAGTTGAACGCATTTCAAAATGGTGGCAGGGATTCACCCGAGGGGAAGTGCTTAGGAAAAGTTGCGAGAGCCATAAGCGATATAAGTGGTTCACTTTGTAAGCAACATGTTTTAAAGGAATAATTCACACAGCAATGAAAATGTTGTCATTTAATCACCCTCAAATCTGAACTATTCCTTTAATACAGACTTCGTACACCACTAATTGTTTACCAATGGCCAATTGTTATTCAGTGGCATAATATGTTCATTGCTGAAACGTATGATTTACCAGGTGCAGTTTGATTGTGAAAGGCACTGGATGCAAAACTGTCTCCAAACTCCCACCAATCACCAAATCCAGAAATAATTGGAAGGAAACAGACCCCCCGAGACCTCCTTGTAGGTCTGGATGCAGGTATTGCCTCCCTTTTTCCATTAACAACCACCCTTCGCAAGTACATTTAATGTACATTGTATCTTGCTTCATAAAAAAGGTCATGCCACTGTTAACTTAAAACCGTCAGCTCAAATCAATCACCTATTGTTCATAAAAAAGAATTGGAAAAAAAATCCAGGTCCAGGCACTCAGTAGGATGCAAAAGTTAAAAAGCCTTTATTGTTTTAGAGGGCTAAAGCATTAAAACACCAACGAATCAAGCCATACTTATAGTTGCATTGATTTCAGGTGTGCCACTCTGGCAATTGCAACACAATTTCTTGGCCACTAGAGAAAACTTGGCCAAGAAATTGTGTTGCAAGTGCCAGAGTGCCTGGACCTGGATTTTTTTACCAATTCTTTTTTTATGAACATTTAGCCCTTCCACGAGCACCAGAGGATACAAGGGATACCAGCAGCGCTCCAGTTCCCCTTTGTCTAGTCAACTACCTATTGACTAGCCATCTAAAACCTGACAATAAGAACAGGACTTTCCAGCAGAATTCAATACCCTTCGCTTTTAGGCTAGAGGAAAGTACAATTATTTCATACTTGTCAGTGTAGGCAAGAGGCATGGCTTGACTTCATTCTGCATTTGGAGCGCTGTTAAATTCACAGAACAAAAATGAAAAGGCACAGTAAATATCTCGCCCGGCAGATATATGCAGAGTCATTTTCAGCTTATTAATGATTTAAAGCCTGGTTAGTCTCGGCATCACGTGGGAAGGTATTTTTCTGCTTCCCTCATTTATTTGAGGCTGTGAGGTGCGAGGGAGAGAGAACGGAGATCAGCGCTGAGAACTGAGAGGCAGAGAGAGGACATGTAGGTTTCTATTCAATTACTATCAGCCCCCACAGCTGGGCTAATAAACTGAAATTAAAGTGTCTCAATAAAGTGGATTTACACAGTGCAAACAGCTACACAGTCAGGTCTGGTTGTAGTGCAGAGAGTTTGTTTAAATGCCTATCTCTGGTAGACACGGCACTTATGTGAATTAAGAGCAAGGAGTTTTAGATTTGTCTCCGCTTGCAATGAGTTTCAGATATGTCTCCGCTTCCCAGGACCATCACTGATGAATGCGATTAGTAACAGAAATGGTAATTGAATCTCAATGTGATTGAAAACCTGATAACCTTTCCTGTAGTTTTGCGGTGTACCCATAGTCAACTTGGCAGATAGGCTTTGGAATATATAGTGACACTGTTTCAGAAAAAAAAGAATGCTTTAACTAAATAAATATGTGGTAAACAATTTTGGACAATTTTAATTGAATTCTCTTGCAGCTATATGCTTGATCTCATTTCTGTTGCTTACTCTGCTGCTAAACCTTTCTCTGTTTAAACAGTAAATTTCTAAGGGTTTTTAGTGCATTGCTACAAGGTTGCTAAAGTGTTCTGGGTAGTTGTTAGAGTATTTTTAAGTGGTCACTAGAGGGGTCTGAGTCATTGTTAGGTGGTTGCTTACTGGCCCAAGTCTGTAAGATATTCTGGTCACTAGATATAATTTGGTCCCTCCTCCAATTTAAGGCAGCTCAATTTAAGGTATCATTCTGGTTTGTAGCACAACATAATGAACACATGCAACATACTTTAAGTTATGCAACAAAGTTAACAAACCACTAACCTAGCCTAAGCAAGCATCTGGTTCATCAAAGTGTGCATGCTTATTAGTTTTATGCATATAACTAGTACATATATATAGTATTTCAACATCTAATTATTCTCATTCTCTTATGAAAAAGGCCGGACAAAATGGAATTCCTTTCAGCTAAACCTGCTCACGCATTGATGCATCCAAAAATTGTACCTGTCGGGCAGACATCTCTGTCTGTCAATGTGCACACTGTTCAAGGAAATGGGCCCTGCTTGCTTCCTGCCAAAGCCTCTGGAGTGTCCCCGAGATCTCGACTTACTTTCCAAAGTCCTGTAGTGCAGGCAGTGTACCCTATCAGTCCTAACACCATGCAACAGATGAGGCAGACTGACAGAGCATGCCATCCCCTGAGGTCTGTGCTGAAAAAAGCGCCAAACAGAGTGTTTGACTGCCCACTGGCAGCCCACCTGCTGGAGCCATTTTCTGAGTTCCAGGAGCATCTGTGCCGCCAAATCCTACACTCTCCACTGCCTTATCGTGCAGCTCTGCCACAGGTCCACATTTCTTGTCACCAGGACCAGGTAAATCTGTTGCCTGCACATAGGGGCCAATACAGTTCCCTGATGGAGCGCACCGTAGAGGTCTGCAACTCCCAAGGACAGAAGCTTCCCAAAATCACCATGACCTGCCCGACACCTTCTCCAAAACGCCTGTGTCGCACAGAGATGAGGCATGTGGCTTGAAAGGCAAACCAAGATGGCTGCAGAGTGAACTAACAAGCTAAACAAGGGAAATCAAAAGCTAATATTGCTCTGCGCACAAAGGATCACCAAGTTCACAAATTAATTTTGTTCACGTTAAGAGACAATAAAGCCAAAACCGAGACATCTGTCCAATCTCTTGGCACTTTTTCTGATTTTAAGTGATTATTGGTCATAACCCTCTCCTGTGCAAAGCTCAAGTTATTGCTGTATCACCAATCATCTTTCTTTCTTTTTTTCCCATGGAAGCCCTAAGGATCATTAAAACAGATTCATTGCACATTTTAAATTGATCTTTCAATTCTTTCAAAACTTTTACAATTTACAACAAAGTTACAATTGCCCCCAACCTCATTGCCATGAGGAAATATTGTATAGTGACTATAAAAAAGATAGAAAGAAATCATTTTTCTTGAAAATGTCTCGGGCAGGGAATCGATTGCATTTTTTCTAAGGCATAAAGAGAACTTTACTGAGGATATGTTGAAAGTGTCATTGCTTTAGCCTACATATGAATTGAATACATTTTGTGTGTTACAATTGCCCTCAGCCCAACCCTCTGATTATATACCATATAAAGCTGCCATGTCATTTAAAAGTCAGTTCTAACCAGAATGCTATCATGATTCTAAAATTTTACTTTTATCCTGGTACTGTTGAAGAGCAAGTTATTGCTAATGATTATCTTTCAGTGACAACTTCTAAATTATGAGGATAAATTCTTATTGTGCATTTCATAATGATTAAAGGGACATGGGAACTTAACTTGTTAACATTTATTGCTAAATTCAAAACAATAGTCCCATGACCAGCATCGTTTTTTGCCCCAGCACTGTGCTATCTTGCAGAAATAAAAACATTCAAGTTGAAGTGTGTGTTTTTAAATTGTTGTCATTGTCCTTGTTGTTCATGCCAATGACAATAATGATAATGTTGAAGTAATAGATATATAAATTCAATATAAATCACATCACACAGCATTGGAATAATTTTTTTACGTGGATATTTGCAGATTTACACTGCCTACACAGCCAAAACTCTTGTCAATAACAACATGTCAATAAAAGTGTGAATAATAAAGCTCATTAATTATATTTCCAACTAATCATTGCTGTTAAAAGTCATTGGAAGGACACTTAATTAAAAGTGTAAGTGGCAGTATTGTGGTTAATCATTGATTTGCCTAAACTTACAGCAGGCATGGCTCAAACATGTACGGCGATTTACAAATTCCCAGAAGGACTGGACACCAGGGGTCTGATGATAGGGGTCTTGTTATCTACAAGTACCATTGTGAATAATGAATGTAATTGCTGTTACTGAACGTAAAGTTTAGCATTTTAGATCACTTTAGCATTTGGCATTTTCTTAAAGGTACCAAACATCTAACACACACACAATTCAAAAATTGCAAAGCATGTGTGTGATCACCACTGCTGTTTCACCAATGAAGTCAGAGCAGAATGTTCGCATTCTTCAGTCATAGCACATGAAATGGAGTGGCTCTGAGGTTTCACAAGGAATGGGACTTTGATATTGAAGATGACAGAAGTGCTTTGCAACTTTGAGTGCTTAAGGCTAGGACATGTGTAACAATCTCTTTTTCCAGCAGTAAGCAAACATGTCACAACATGGGTCTTCATTGGCCCAGGCTTAGCTTCATTGCTGTGCGTGCGTGCGTGTGTGTGTGTGTGTGTGTGTGTGTGTGTGTGTGTGTGTGTGTGTGTGTGTGTGTGTGTGTGTGTGTGTGTGTGTGTGTGTGTGTGTGCGTGTGGCCTGTTTCTCAGGTCCCTGCTGTGCTTGTGTATGGGTGTAACAGCTCCCTGGTTTCACGCTTCGATTATCTGGTCAGGCATTACCCATGGTTGCATTCCCCCCACAGTCTTGTCCCAGCACTGCCTGACCTTTTTCTCTCCAACTGACAGACATTCCTCTCATTCTTACAGGGTATAACAGCAGGATGGGCCCCATGTTGAACAAACTGACCGAACTACCAAACTGCCATTACAAAAGTTGCCAGAGTATTGTAAATTGGTATAATAATAAAACTTTCTCAGGAAATCTATAAGCAAATATAGTAAGTCTACTCCTGTTTGATCACCAGGGGAAAAACGTGTCTCCAAATAAACCTGTTAGCCAACATGTATTAGAATGTATTTTCCACTAGAGGGCATAACAAGCCCTTTCATGGCACACCACAAGGGTTATATTGTGATTTTAAAAAATCAGGAGTGCATGTCACTGCCACAACTGTGCATTATGGAAAGAGGGCTCTCTGTTGTGCCTGAGACATATCCATGTTTTTCAGTTGAGGCGTTTGTGTCTCACTTTTTACACGTTAACTAGTCTCCGATTTCATATGTTAAGGACCATGTTACTGGACCTTCAGAGAAACTACTCAAGATTGTTTCTAAATGGTCTATATTGCAGGTTAGTTTTTAGGGTAATTGGTAACACTTTACAGTAAGGTAGTTAATGCATTAGGTATCATGAACATTTGAATGAGCATTTTTACAGCATTTCTTAATCTAGGTTAATTTATATATATATATATATATATATATATTGTTCATTGTTAAATTATAATATATCAATGTTAATTTATACAACTTGGTATGTCTAGAAATTAGTAGTATTCAGAAGTATTGTCCATTTTAGTTCATGATACCTGATGCATACAGTTAATGAATTGAACCTTATTGTAAAGTACATTAAAGAGTAACTTAAATACTTTTTTTTTTCAATTCTTTCATAAGCAAATTCATTTACCAATATCTTCTGATAATTTTAAGAGATGTTCAGCTTTCAGAAAAACTGCCTCTGCACCCTTATAAGCACTACACAACCCTGAATAAGCCCTTATTTAGGACACAATCCAAGAGACGATTATCCATGCTTGTTACTTCTGACGCAAACGACAGCTTGCCTCAATAATTTGATAAGCTACCTGAAAGTTCACTTGAAACAAACAAAAAGGGCAAAGAACAGTCCTCAGGTCAAGTTAAACGTTTATGTAGAGATAATGCCCATAAGGAAGCACAAAGAAAATTTTAGTTCCTCTAAAGTGTTCTGTGGGAAGAAAAGAAAATATTTTGTAACAGATAACCTATTTCTTTCTGTCAAAAAAACACTTAAGAGGAGGTTAAACCAAAACAAATTGTCTGATGTGTATTTCGTAGCTTGTCTTATAAAAAACGGACCAAAAAACTCTCTACATTACTTTGTGAAATGTTTATTATTTGGTATATTTTATCATATTGCTATTGCATTTGATCAATCCAACAAGCCTTCTGAGGGTAATGTGTTAAAGTGATTTTTAGGCACAGTCCACAGCAGAGTATCAAAAACCTGTTTACCCATGGTAAAATCAATGTAACGAAGGCCCTCCAGTGCCTTATTTCTCTATTAAGCAAACATTGTGAGCATCTAATGAAACAGTAAAATTCCTCTGGTTTGAATGTGACTGTAAGAAAGAAACATACATGTATCAACAGCTGCAGTACATTTACAGACTGCTCTCCTATGCCGAGGTCATTCATCTGCCTATCAGATTTCTAGTGAAATGTTAGGCTTACAGCCACAGTTGCTACTTCAGTATCAGACCTGCCTTTAAAACTGGAAGGCCGCCATTATGGTCACTCAGGCACACGCTTCAAATCACTTACAATGAGGTGTCAATCCTGTGCATATGCTCAGTGTCATATGATCTCTACCAAAGCATGTGTGCATGTTTATACACTTACTCCTACATACTATTGCCTATCTAAGGCCATCATGAAGCTTTCACCACTGGTCTGTTTTCACTCTGCTGTTTGTAATCTATAGTTTGAGCTCCTCCTCTGATCCATCCTAAAGTGACATGCACCCGCGTGCTGGAACAACACCTATTCACAGAATACTGCATCATGCAATCTTTATCTCTCAGAGGGACCAGCACCTTTTTTTTGTGCATAGTGAGATTTTGCACTGTGCCAATGTGTCCATGTAACTTTCTATATTTGACTGCAAGCACAGCAGTGCCACAAATTACCACCTCAGCAGTCGGTATCAATTCTTGGAGATTACGACAGTGTCAAATCTGTAACCAGAAGACCTCTCATCAGCAATAACCAGTAAAAGGGTTGCATATGTTTCTAAAAGTAGCTGTTCCTCTTTCAATTAAAATTTTTTCAGATTTTTTTTTTTTAAATGAGAGCCACCAAAAGTGGATGAAACTCACTGCTCATCAAAAATACTTGAGTATCTGCATCCAACTGGATAAGAGCTAGAAGTGAACAAGAACTATAAAAAACAAAGCCCATATAACTAATGGAAGGCTGTATCTGGTTATTTGAGTTGCATTTCATACTACATAAAACAACCAGTAAGAATTTTCAATAAGGTGCAATTGGTTAACATTAGTTAATGCAGTAAAACCATATAAAGTCCAAGCTCATCAAAGCTTGGCAGTGTGAAAAGTGATTCCCATTAAAAATAAAAGTGTTTTATATCAGAATAATCATTGCTGATAAGGTTTGTTTGCATCATAAATTGAGGTCATAAATGTAGATGGTCGGTTCACCGTTCATGTTTTGACACGCACAGGATCACTTTGGTGTCTTAGAGAGTGCAGGTCTGGGTGAATGGGTTCATCTGGATCGCACTGTGCATGGGGCCTGTTTTTGGAACCGCATCATTCAATGAGTTTCATAAAAGCCTTTGCCAAGACTGCCAGTGCAGATCCCCCATGTCCGTCAGCACATGCTAGGTGCTTGTCTTTAAACGGCTGCGTCCTCTATGACTTCCACCGGGGCCTGATGCGCCGTGGGCCAGAGATAGCTGACCAAGCCATTTATTTAAGGGCTCTGTTTAAACACATCTATCTCCAAGTGTGCATGGTAGTTAATTTCCACCATATGAATTTAACTTAGCGCAGTTCCAAAATACTCTGGGTATTTTGGACTAGATTGAGTTGTTCACTGGGCAGTTGATGTTTAATCAGTGGCAGTGTGAGGTGAGAAATCACATAAACTTGGCAAGACAAACAGCAATAATTTACAGCAGATGTCCTTTACAACCTCTTAAACAAAGGACATGATTTATGTACATTACTGACTATAAAAGATCTATTTACTATTGTATGCTACATACTAATAAAGACATTATCGAAAGTGATGTCTGGAGTCTCACCCCCTGTAAATAAGGGGGTTGGATTTGAGAAAACTGTTTGAAAACAGTCATTATTTTTGCAATTCCATTTGGTGATGCAAGTGGTGCAGAAATGACATTTGCTATGAGTCTATAACAGTTAATTAGACAGTCTTGAGAACACAGCTAAACATCTGCCAAGGACTCAAGGACGCCTGTAACGTCATCAGCTCACGTATGAAGTCATTGCACTGCAGTCTCAAAGCCCCTTGAGAGTCAGCGTAGCTAATGAAATTATTCTCCAAGCCTCAGGATAAACAAACATTAAAGAACAGTGATAGAAAGAGTGGGAAAGTGAGTGGAATACAGATTAGCCTCCTACTGGGTAAAGCCTGCTGTTTAAAAGGAGACACAAGAGGTCTTGTCACCACTCCATGAACATCATGTTTTGAAACGTGATGTAAATAACTGCCTGATAGTTACATCAGATAATCAGTGTTGTCATGACATTGTCACTGCAGACTCAGAGTGATTGGTCTAAAAATTTCTGTGGTTCATAAGCAAAGACAGAAAATTTCAGGTTCAGTCCTGTGCCAGCCGAGAAACCGCCATTGAGATAAATGGGAACCCTGAGCACAAAAAATGATAGACAAGCAGAGAGTGTTTCTGTATAGCTTTATATATAACTGGATAAAAGGTAAAAGGCTTTTTTTCTGTTTACAAAACCAGTGTCATCACAAAGAAACCTATTTCAGGGATATCTATTAGGGAGTAGAGAAAATTAAACTGTATTTCCATTAAAAAGTTGCTTAGAGCCCCTTAAAATAAGTTTATGATGGAAATCATCATGCTAATTTAAGTCCATCTGAAACACTTGGCAACTTTAAAACTGCCTTACTTTGTGGGTCAGTCAGTTTTTTGAGTAATTCAAAGAGTCGTAAACGACCACAGGGTTGTTGCTTCAACAACAAAAGGTGTTTGCCCTGAAGGGCTATTTCAGGATGCGTAGTATTCAGAGAATGGCTGTACTGTTGATTCACCTGCATCTACTGTGAGTCAGCTTTATGAAGGCCAGTGAGGAGCCCCGTACAGCCTGTCAACCTGTCACTCTTCTTGAGTGTGTGTGTGTATGAGTGTGTGTGTGTGTGTGTCTGTGAGAGAGAGATCACTCCTGCAGAGGTAAACTAATCCTGCCCTAAAGAAAGCCTTGCACCCAGAGTAAAGAGCAGAAGGGACAGCTGGATGGGGTTAGTGGGTGTCTCGCCGTGCCATGAAATGGCTGCCAAAAATAAAATGATTTGTTTCTGGAGGTTAAGTTAGCTCGCTAGCTTCTTTAAGTTTGTTAATATACATAGAAGGATAATCTTTTGGCCAAAAAGGCAAGTGAAAAATGCTCTTCTTTTTTAAATTCTCCCTCTAGCTTTCCGAAGCAGCTCAGGGGGACAAATATAAAGGGTTTCTGGGAATTACATGGTATTTGTAGGGCGGCATGCATGGGGCAGGGCGTGGAAGGGGACGGTACAATGTAGCCGGCAGGCACTGGAGGTATTTCTCAGCTGATCTGTACTGTCCGGGAAACAGGTCAAAGTTACAACCCCTGACCTCAGAAGGGTGGACACCCAACCTGTCAATCAAATTGGCAACACCACACCCCTGACTCTTAAACAAATAACTCCTAAATAAATAAACAAAACACAATGAACAAACAAAGCTAAGCGTTAAGAGGGCAGATTGTATGCTTTACATGTAACTAAGCAACAAAACAGTGGGTGCTCATGGGAAAACATGTCGCACAGGAGAACGGTTTGGTGAAAATCTGTTACGTAATCTTTAAATGTGAGCCACTCATTTGACTACATAGTACAGTTTGTGATCAGTGTAATGAGTGCAACTGTATAATTGCTCTGTGTGACTCAGTTATATTAAGGCTAGGGACACACCTGAGGTTACTGTGACAGCTCGTATGTCAGTAAGTGTACTTCATGATACTGTGAGGTTAACACGTGGTTAGGGCAAAGTGAGTGTCTTAAAGGTGGATTAGTTTTAAGCTGAATTACTGGACTCCTCGCTGTGCAGGGCATACACTTGGGTCCATGGGGAAAACTTTGGCCTTGGGATCACAGTGGGGATCCATCTGTGCCGTGAGGATGACGTGCAACTATATACGCACTGTTGTACAGACACCATGCCCCCATAATAGCACTGTGCCATCAAGCTAGAGGCCATCAGCCTTTATGATTTCATAGTAACGACAGCACAGATGGTCACAGATGGCAGGGTGGCATGGAAAGACGCAGACCCTACCAACTTTCTGATTAGTTTTGCATTGGACCTCACATACTTCATTTGTGCACATATTCTCTTGGTTACCTTTTGTAGTTTTGAGTTTTGTTGTAAAGGAGAATAATTTTGAATGTCAGACAAATTGGAGATTATTTCAGTAGCCAGTATTGTTTGTTAGAGGTGCTTGTTATGACCCTAAACTGCGCTATGGATATCAATGAAACCTTACATTTTCTGGCAAGCAGGTGAAAATCACAAAGACTGAATTGAACAAAAGATTATATAGGTACCAAAAAATCATAGAGACTTGGGAGTGGGCTCTTTTGCCAGTAAGTATCCACCCAGAACACCATAGCAGCATGTGTTTTTTAATGTTACAATTAATTCAATGGGGTCCAAAATTGTTTAGACACCAAATTTCTTCAAATGATCTTTGTTTGTTTGGAACGACAATTGGGTAAGGAACACTTGGTAATTATTTATAGGCAGTTTGTGCACTTCTATGAACTTTACAAAACAAAGAAATCTTGGGATTGAACACACAATGCTCATATATGAGCAACCCGCCAGCATTTAATAGCGTAACTTGAGCTGCAGAGAGCAGCTCGGGTGGCATGCATGAAAATCCTCCATTTCTCTCATGGGATTTGTAGTCACTAAATTTGCTCTGGTGAATAAAGTGTCCACAGTGTGGAAGTAATTAGTTTTCCACCACAAAATGGCCACCAGGCAGTGTAGACCACTTGATTATAGATTTATCCATTTAGTCTGAAGGAGCATCGGTACCACACAAAACTGGCTATGGTGAGCTTTCATAATTTAGGTAAATCACATTTACCCCAAACACAATGTTTCTTTCGGCTCTCATGTTGAAAGTGTCAGAGAAACTCAATAAGGTCTTAATGCTCTGCTTATTTTCATTTGTGCTAAAAGTTGCTCCATGATTAGCCAGTATAGGCCCAGGATGACCCCACCCAACAAAAAAAAAAAAAAAACGAAATTACAAAGACATTATTAGAGGCGGTAGAACACTCTGAACTTTCCATTAGGTTTTGTCATTTTAAACTGATCAAATGTTTGTTTTATGGGTGAGTAGAATATGTAGATTCAACAGTGAGTAGAATATTAAATTATACAGTTACAAAAGTTATTTGGGTTTCATTTTTGTCACTGACTGCAATACCATTTTAACTGTCTCTGTTTATATAAGCTAGTGTGAACTTCTTCCTGGGGAAATGTGATGTGTACAAGTCTGATAACTAATGTGGTCTGTATAATTATTGAAGTGATTAAGAATAAGACAACAGTCAACAGAAGCTGAAAATCATCAAAGCAAGGCAGTTTTTATTGAAATTATAAGGAGTGACTTGGTTTTAGTGACTGAAATGGTGATCAGTGGCTGGTGTTTGAGGTAGTGTAGTGGAGTATAATCATTTTTCTGACTTAAACCCTATATGATAATGCTAACATAAATTCCTTGTTAGCAGGTGTATAAAGAAGTTAAGTGTCCCAGATTACACAAATTCACACAATATGATAATAATGGAAAAGACCATTTTGTGTGTAGCCTAGTTTTTTTCTACAGAAGCTTTGCTGTCATTTATTAGTAAACAGATACGTTTCTCTTGACTGAATGAGTGCTGACGGAGAGACCATTAATCCTGTTGTTTTACCAGAGTGATACAGAGTAGGTCTCTTCGTGCATTGTGAAAATATAGCTGTAGAGTTGAGTAGTAGAAGATCAAACACAGAAAAGGGCGGTTCGTACAGCGGATCAATTACAGAGTGACAGTACTCATTACTTTGGAAGGAGGAGTCAAGCTGAGCGTCTTTCTCGCACACACACACACACACACACACACAATTTCGTTTTCAACCCCATCAATTATTAAGCAGTGTAATTTTACTTTGTCACACATCTACTCTATACTCATGCCCTGGCCTTGTGAGCTTTGCTAACAGAAGGCTTGGGTGATCATACTTGAGGTAACAAGTCTCAAGCGTCTCATAATTACAGATATCTAAAAGCCAATGGTGCCAAAACCGCATCAACTGCTGCAAATGCGTATTTTTTATTGACTTCTCTTCCACGTAATTACACATTTTAACCAACAGAAGTGAAGAATGAACAGGAAACTGGTTGGATTGTTAGCTGAATGGAGACAGTCGATGTCTATCAGTGAAGAACGTGATGAGCTGTGTTTAAAGCTTTCACTTACAATATTGCATCGGAGGCACATCTTTTAAGGTAAGCAGAGGACAGTTTTAAACAGAAGTAGAGCATAACAGAGGTGGTTTTAATAAATAGACTTGGTGTCAATTTGTGAATTTCAAATTAGGCAGCACTAAAAAAGAAATCAATAGCTTCTTAACTTCTGGCAATTAATATTTCATTTTCTTTCAGGAGCCCAACATTTATCTATTAATCCTTCCCCAATTCTTGCAATATTCGGTTTAACTACAGAGCTCTGTTTAGATAATAAAGCAAAAAATATTGCGTAATGGAAGGACAGATTTTCACCTACTTTTAGTCAGTGGATTAAGGACCTTATGTATCATCTTGCACTAGAGACGATTCGGTACTCCATTAAAGGCTGTAGTCAAATGTGTTCCACTATTTGGCAGCCAGTTCTGACATACATAGAGCAAATAGATCCAAATGTAATATTTACTGTTTGATTTTACTGTTGTTTCTGTTTTCCTTTCTTTCCCTTTTTATTTTTTTTAATGTATGTGCATATTTGTGCATGTATATGTGTGTATAATGTGTGATAATGGTGCAGTGGGGATGGGGAGCTCTGTTGGAACAAGAAAAGGTTTGTTTTTCATCATGATCTATTTTTGAAATTGTTATACTATGTAAAAAATCAATAGACTTGAAACTTTGAACTTTGACTTTGAAAAAAAAAGAAGAAGAAAAAAAGAAATCAATATTACTCTCTTGGGGAAAAGCAAGAACAGAAGATTAGAAATGCTGATTTATTACAACCACTAAGATTAACCATTAAGATTGAGAGCTCTGTCACACTGGAACTCACAAAGGCAGAAACCTTCAACTTTACTGGCAATGAGAGAGACACAAAGTTTCTGTGATAAAGATACAAATAATCAAAAGTTGTATTACTTACTCGTGTGATGAGCTCTACTACAAAACCTAGTGAGCTTTCTTGCTGCCCACATAGCATTCTGGAGCAGCATCTTAACCGATTTGGGACAATCTACATAGGCAACAAATACAGGCATCATAAAAAAAAATGTTTTGGGAGATTCTACTGATAACTGAGATTAATACAAGAACCGTGTGATACTCCAATAAACAAATGTGGGTTTAAAAGTCAGTTTTTATCATTAGAAACAAATTTAGATACATTTCAGTATTGAATGAATTTAATTGAGTTATTTCTCTTCCTTCATTCTCTATCTTGGATTTATTTTGTCAGTTTGTTGCTGTGCATAACATGTGATGCTTCCTTAGAATTTAGTGTATAATTGTTGCATAAGAGCAAAGCTACTGTTTGATGCTTGCAAATGTTATATCTTGGTTTTGGTGAGTGAGCCTCTAGTCATTGAATTTAAATATCAAATTTTTCTTTGGTTTTGATGTCACTCTCTAAACATGAGGTTAAATATTGGGTAACATTCTCGTTTGCTAAAAAAATTGCATCAGATAAAACTCATGTCCATCCCTCAGACTGAAAGAAAAACAATGAGATAACAAAAGAGTAAAAAGGCGCCACACCTCATGCTTATCTCCAGTTGATTATACTGTGATGACCAAAACTGCACATTACACTCCATCATGGTTACTCTGGTGGAGTGAATGAGAGTGTAAACACAGCTGCAGGAAATTCAAAGCTTTTTTTTACCCCAGCAGGAATGGCTGTGGTTCTTCATATCCTTGCAGCGTCAATTCATTTGCTTCATTGAAACATTTCAGTGGCTTCCCACCTGACACTGAAGTACCAAGTTTATAGTCAGCTGGGTTGTTCTTTTGCTTTGGTGCTGAGGGAAGTTAGTTTGATGGATGCCACTTTCTGCTTTCCCTCAGGCTAGAGGAGTTTTGCTTTTTTTATTTTATTTTTATGAATGAATGGATTCATTCAAAAGCTCTGTGTAGTGCATGCAGTTTTCCGTGTGTACCTAGTTAGCATATAGCTCCTGCCTCTCTGTATACATACTGCCCGGCCCCCCAAAAAAGTCGCTGTTTAGATTTAAATATGGCAAATGCTTAATAGTCAATGACTGGATCATTATTGCAGTGATTATTATGTTTCTAGCATGTTATATGGTTTCTTAGACAACCATGTAGGATTTGGTGGAGTAGACTTTACAGAGTGCTTGACTTTTGCACTGTCAATACAAGATTTTGACAAAAAATGTATGCACCTCTTGATGTAAATAAATGTTGGGATGTTATTTTAATCAAGAGGTGCATACATTTTTGGTCAAGATCTTGTATTGACAGTGTAAAAGACAAGCACTCTGTAAAGTTTACTCCAGCACATCATAAAGACTTTCAATAAATTTAAGGTCTGGACTCAGAGGTGCCAATTCATGTGTGAAAATGATTCTTCATGCTCCCTCCCAACCATTCTTTCACAATCTGAGCCTGATGAATCTTGGCATTGTCATCCTGGAATATGGCCATGATGTGTCTTCCTACATGGTTGTTTCAGAAATGAAAAGCTACACACTCCATCAATTAGGGTTAGAAGAACTGATGCCAGACATATAATGCTAGAAACATAATAATCACTGAAATAATGATCCACTCATTGACTCTTTTTTTTTTTTTTTTTTGGCTGGGTTGTGTATATTTAAAATTCTTCATCGATTTGGCTAAAACACACATTAATTCACTTTACATTGAAAATGGTTCAACGTTTTGTTGAGAAGTTTTTTTGGACTTTTTTTGGACCAGCCACTGTAAAGTAAACATCAGTAAAGAGTGACAGTTAAACAGCAGTGGGGGATATTTAAAAAGTGATGCTGCGTCTCAGGTTGGGGGTCTGGTGTCTGGTGTCTTTTTTCATTTGTGCAGATGGGACTCTCATGCTAGTTCCACCCCCGCAGTGAGAGATCAAGTGATTGGATGTTATACTCTATTCATCACTCTTCTAATGAGCTCATTGGTCCACAGGTCTGTAGTTAACCTTGTTTGTAAGAACAACACTTTGGGTAATTGAGCCTTCAGCATCATCAATCAAATGGATGTGCCAAGAACCATTTCAGCTTGGGCTTCTTTTTGTGTTAGCTATGCCAAAGATGGTGGCATGTTACCAGCCACCGGCATGACAACAATAGCCATGAATTTAAATATCAAAAACAAATTGTAACTTGAACTATACCTGTTCCTGCCTTGTAAACTCTGGCTTTTGTGGGATGTAAACAAGGCCTTTGATATTCAGGTTGATAATCGAGATTCATTGTTGCCAGGCAACACATTATTTGCACAGTCCTGAACTGGTCTCTGTAGTTTGGTTAAGGGCTACTCGGTGTACACAAGATTACAGACGGTCTCAGTGATGGCTCTTTAAACAAGCACAATGCTATCGTGTGCTAGAGAACATATGTGCAGCATGTTGTGCTGAAATCTATCGTTCTGTACAGAGTCACTGAAAGTGGCTCAAACTGGATTAGGACAAATGTGTGCTTTGTTAGTTAGTTCCCTCTGTAATCAATCTGTTTGGACACTTTCTACAAGCCAATTGTTGCTCCAGCAGCCATGGAGACAATGCTTAGAATACTAGAGGCAACGTTTGACTGAATTTAAAATGGGAGAATACAGCCAGGGTTTCCAATGTGGCAACAAGTACAACAATGAACACCCACTTCTTCAGCACTGTGCTGTTAATAGCCTTGCATCTGCATGCAAAACCATTCTCCTGGCCAGAAGGGTATCCCAAAGGCAGGAAATACAGGGAATGATTACTGGAAAGGACAGATCCTTTTACCTTTAGCTCAAGGCACTGAACCATTCGAGTATGGCTAATTTTGCCTGTGAGCTTTGAATCCAATGCACAAATGAAGATGCATCAAACCCCTCACTGAGCAGTGACAAACCATAACCTATTCATGCAAAACACAATGAAATGTATAAAAAGCCTCATATTTAAAAGATATAATGTCTTATTAAAGTGCAGAGAAAGAATTTTGATTCTGGGCATTAATACATTCATGCAAAACTCTGACATATAGTAAATAATGAGAAAACAGTGTGAAGTAGCATGTTAAAATCAGTCATTTATAGCACAATTACATTTTGTAGCATAAGTCTGTTTGAGTCACTGCCTCTCATCTTGTATCATATTTGATTCACTGCTGCCGTGAATAGCCAAAGCTGATGATTTTCAGAGGCGTTTCTGAGCTTTTCTTTAAGAATCCACCAGATGGCTGTAAAAATAAACCCTGCTAAATATGTGCAGTGTGGGTGACTATATGACAGCGGAGCTGACAAAAATATGCTCCATTGCCTCAGGCAAATTTCTTTGGTAGACGGATCTGTAATGTACACAGAGATAGAAAGGAACACAATGTGAACGAGTACAGAATGTGAGCGTGCTTTTGTACATGTCAGTGTTGAGATTTTATCCTGTAAACTAGAATTATATGGTCAAGAGGTGACATATATTTTTCATATTTCAGCTACTGACATTTTTTTCTTTACTTTCACTTGCATTACATTTTCATTTACACTCTTCATGGCATTATAAATATAACATTTTGAACAAGAATAATACTGAAAGCATTATATTTAATGGTCATTCATGTGTATAGGGAAGTGGGTTGAGGTAATTCCATACAAACAGTCTCTGTCTAAGACTAATTTCAAAGGTACATTCTGTCTTTTCATGCGAACGCATGTTTATATTTGCTCAGTCTGCATGGGCTGGGAGTCTGCATGCAAATATAGTCTAACGTGTGAACATGACTCATTTATTACGTAACTATCCACCATTTTTTTTAGTCTCTCATCAGTCAAGCTGTGTGTCAGGAGTGTTGATTTGCAAGACAGCTTTCCAGTCCCAGTATCTATTGATTTTTTTCCATTGATGTGAGGGGATGATAACAGATCGAATCACTAAACACCACACAGGCTCATTTCATATATCTGACTGTATTATTAACCAGATGGCAATGGTACTTCAGCCATCTGTGCTTTTGTTTTGGCCAAAAATCCTAATTGGCCAAAAGGAGTTTGTAGGCCCTGAGATACCTGCCACCTGTTTTGAGCTTTATGCAAATAGAGTGAATATAAACTGGTACCTGACTGAAATGGGTTTGATGTTTGTGGGTAATTTATTATATAGTAAGATGGAGAACTCTAATGAGTTTGGGGATTAATTATTTGATGTACATCTGGTGAGTCTTTCAATAACTGATGAGAGGTTTTTGTCTGTTGTCAATAAAAGGATACTGTAGCTCTGTTCCAAATCTAGTGCGATATCTTGCTGTCTTCTGTCTATAAAGACAGCTGCCTTGTAAACTGTTTATAAATGCTTTATATAGGCACCAACCACATGTGTCACACTACTTAACTCCTGACAATTGATTTCAATAGAGTTTGATTTCAGGATGTTGCTAAGCTAACGGCACAATACCCTAATAAGATTAATAATAAGCTCATAAAAATACTGTTTAAGATAATCTAGTTTAAAATATACTTTATTTTAATGTTGATATCAATCAATTTTTATTCTGCCTCGTCCACTATCTTGTATTATTTTGTCTCAATGCATTCACTTGGTTTTGGAACAAAGCAAGAGTGTACAGAACTGAGGATGTGCTTTTCATAGTCTTTTGTTAAGTGACGGAACATGATGGAAACCGTAAAAACACTCAGTTGTGTGTGGGTGCTTTTAAAAAGCTCTCAGGTGCTATCTGTCCCCAGGACTGGATATTATTATGAGGTGTTTTGTCTGCAGAGTTCATTACTGTTACATCAGAGCAGGTGAGGTTATACAAGCTTTAATTAGTCACCAGGGGGAACATATACTTGTATCTTTGGTTCATTCGGGCTTTTAGCAGACAGCTTTTGTGTTTCTTTTTTTCTTTTCATTTTATCATGATGACTAGTACAGAAAACTGCTTATATGGTGAACCTGGGTATTTTGTGGTATGTCTGTAAGGCAGAAACTTATAGAAGGATGTACTGTGCTCCGATTTTAGGTTGACAGAGAGACTTACTGTATGCACAATGCAAATCAAACCTGACATAAATTAAGCTTGACTTATATGTATAAAAGCAAGCTGATTAACACATACTACAATCTAACATTAAACTGTGTTGGCTGATGGTGTGAGAACCATCTATCCATGTTTGCTGCATATTCATCCACATATTCAGAGGGTTTTTACTGCATCCATGTGCCTCAGTGCCAAGCGGAGAAAGCTGAGTCTGGAATCACCACGCATTCCCAGAGCACCATTCTAATGCCTGGATGCTCCAGTAGTTATAAAAGCAAAGCAAGCTAAATATAGACCAAGGCTTGCATCCTCCCCCTAAGCTGATGGCGTAAGTACAACAAGACATCATGGTACTGAGCAAGGGACTACCATTTTATCAATCCATTATCATATCTGTAGTCTGTGATTCAGACGGCCTGCCCACAATCTGTTTGCTAACCATCTGATGCATATTGCTCACAAAACAAGGAAGTAGCCTACTCTGTCAGCCTGGACATTTCTGATCTGATTGGCTGGCTTTACACAACTTCCGGGAGCAAGGGGGCACAATATTTTTAGTCTACCTGAAATAAAGTCATGTTTACAAGGTACTGGACTGATACAAGGAGAGCTTTTAAGGATGAAATAATCACTGGATTTGCCAAACGTTTGCCAGGTTAGTGACATCAAATAACTGAAAAATGTTGAGAGGTTTCTGTGTGGCACTTAGTAACTTAACTAAATATCCATGAGCAGAACTGTATATTCTGCTTTTTTACTGAGTTATGTCTGTGAAATAGTTTTTTATTTAATTTTTTATCAACATTTTCCCAAATTTGTTCTAGGGTTTTCTGTTTCTGGATTGCTATACCTTTATTTATTCCATTAATTATTTATTCATGTGTACTTTTATTTTCATGGATGTCTGTTGGTATATTTCAGATAAACTTGCCCCTAAGTGACACCTAAAAACATAAGGAATTTTAGTTGGTCATTTGCATGTCAGTCAGACAGTGTCTAAAAGAACTCAACTGCAAATAACACCTATGATTGCATTGCTATCACACTTCTGCAGGTCCTTTCACAGCTTTTAGTCTTGAGTGCCATGCCTCGGTGATTGGGTTCTTTGTCTCAGCAAATGGGTTCTGTCAGCCCTTTGATTTCTCACTATCAGAAACTACAAGACAATGATGTGAGAGTTATAACACAACCCCAGGATCAGCCCTTCTTACCCTCCCCACATAAAATGACCCAATGCTGTGATCAATGGCCCAATTCCTTACATAGTGCTTATTGATGTTTCCCAGTAACCGCAGTGACAAATGCCATTATAGCCATCCCAGCATACCCTGCTGACCACAGCCTGACATGTGACACTACATTAGCTTGCTTCCTGGGGGGATGGACAAGGGAGATGATTGTGGCTTGTATTTACTTTGCATTTTACTTTTTTACTGAGTATGCTGCACCTTGCTTTCTTGTTTGTTTTAGGACTGGAAGTTAAGTCAGATTTGATAGTAAATTCTCTAAAGGAACTGCCTCATAATCAATGCTGTAAAATAATTATTTTTTTCTGTGAGGCCAATGATGAAACTGAGATGATATTATCATTTTATGTTTAAATACTGAGCCTGAAATTGACGGTATCTTCAAACATTCAGAGTTAGGGGTACATAATCATTACCAAAATCATATCTTTTGGGATATCAGATACCACTATCTAAAGACTGGATGATCTACAGTACATTGTGTTGAAACTCCAAAAACAGTCAATCAGAGAAATAAGATCAATCATTGTTATTGTGCTTTATTAATGTATAACTTGTTAAAGACTCTTCAGATAATGCAGATTCAATCACATCACATATAACCTAATCACTGTAGAATGTGCTTTGATATGTAGGCCGCATATGAATGCATATTTAATGATTCACCCTCAGCTTTAGTGGACATACTTTTTGTGTAGAACATAATCTAATGTTTACATGGCTCCTGTTGGGGAACTAAATGTACAGTACAAATGGAGGCTGTAATGTTTCTGCACTCGCTCCACCCTCTAGTGGACAGTAATTTAATTTGTCATGCCAAAATAACACGTGCTGATAGTGTAAAAGGAAATTAATCATTTAAAATGTTATATGCATTTATATACGAACACAAAACGTTCTCCAATGTCAACAGGAAAGGCTGAAAAAAAAAAAAAAACTAAACTAAACCTAATAATTAGGTATAAGTGAAAGTTTTATTCCAGGGGGCAATTCCTTGTTATTCCGAGGGGCAAAAAAAGAATGAAACAGCTCTGTTCATGCGATTAATTACCACACCCCTGTAAAAATGTCCACATGAAATCAAGAAAGGCTACACTTTCATTTATTGACAACTCTCTGTAAAATACCTACCCTTTTTTTAGCCCTTTCAAACTCAAAATGAAATTTAAAATATTGAAATTGTTTGCTTTTACTGTGTATAATGTGACCAGGATTGAAAGCATGAAAAAAAAAAATATATATCTCATGAAATATAGCCTATGCATTTATAAACAAATTATGTGGCATCAAGTGAGTTGGTGGACCTGGGAATATGGCAAGCCATTTTAGGATGTAGGCCTATTTTTAAGTTTTTAATTAGTAGACTTACCAATTTTGTAACTTTTAAAAAAAAATACAGAAATATATACTATAAAAGATTTGAGTAATTACAACTAACTAAAAATAAGTACTAGTATTTAATGGATAACTAATAATAGAATGGATAAGTAATAATGGAATAGTGAATAGATCTGCCTACTATCACAGTTGGAGTCCTTACTAGTACCACGTTAATGGTTACTGGTGACTTTGTAATAAGGGGTGTAGTTCAATAACCAAAACCAGCAAGTACAATTAATTGTGCACGAGTGGCGTGCAAATCACAGTACTGTGTTCGTTCACTAGCGCGCTCCTAAAGCGTGATAAGATTTGCTCGAGCCGCTCCCATCGCTTTGCCATGATTGAATTATATGTGACCCATTTGAATTATATCGATAATTAACTTTTTAAAAATGCTATGGAAAAAGGCAAATATCTAAAACAGTCACGTACAAAGACCTGACGAGAAAAAGAGGAGAAAACATTTACTAGAATGTATCATGCTTTATTGTAGTTACAGTTAGGCTACTGTGGTAAATTCTGTTTGGTAAAACGTGTACAATTAATAGCATAGGCCTAATCTGTAAAGGTAATAGATCTTCCCTATACAACGGTATGTTATGTTATAAATGTGTTGCTGTTTTTCATAACAAATGCTATATAGTGGTATATAATGCTATATAAAGTTTAAACCAAATCAATGCTCTTGTTTGTAATAGACATTAGCCACTGTTGCGTTAAAGGACAAATCCAGTGAAAAATGAACCTAGGGGTAATTAAGTAAGGGTTAATGCCCGACGAGGTGTCCATTATCAGGTTTTAATGGACGACGGCGAGGCGTGAACCGTCCGACACGCAGCGGAGGTCCGAAGTCCATTAATACCTGACAATGGACACCTCGAAGGGCATTAACCCGCTTATACCATGGTCACTTACGAAAGAAAGAAATATTTAATCAATTAATAATACTTTAATGTGTTTTAGAGTAAAAATCGTGAGGGTTTTTATTTATTAAGTCGAGCGCACTATTTAATATCTCCCGTATACAGGCGTTGCCAAGCAACGTGGCCACAGCGACCCGACCGCAGCAGTTGATCAGTGAGTTTGAGCCAGCGCAATCATTTAGAACTGTCATCAGGCAAATTGACGGGACGCCTTTCCTAGGTGTACATTATCACTTTTTAATGGACACCCTGCAGCCAATCAGAATCGAGTATTCACCCAGACCATGGTATAACACATGGTTACCGAGTCAATCGTTCCCGGCGATGCGTTTTCATGAAAATCGAATGTATAGAGTATTATCTTTAAAAACAGATTTGCTCATAACAGTAGTATATGGGGCACAGAGTAAGTAAAAATAAATCGCTAGTTAATACCACTAACAAGGCTCAAAATAGCCTCACACTAACACGGTAACATAATGAGGGTCCTTACATACAAACCGAAGCATTGAGAACTTTGTAAGTGTACAGACAGTTTAATAAGAAGATACTTTATAAAGACAGTACATTACGCGTTGACATGCAGGATCCATCTTGGAAAACAGTCTCGACTAATTGAGCCACGAACGCCGTGCTACATTAGATTTCACAAACGTAATTCCTATCGACCAGCTATCCTATCGACGGCGTTCGTGACTCGATTAGTCGAGACTGTTTTCCAAGATGGATCCTGAATGTCAACGCGTAATGTACTGTCTTTATAAAGTATCTTCTTATTAAACTGTCTGTACACTTACAAAGTTCTCAATGCTTCGGTTTGTATGTAAGGACCCTCATTATGTTACCGTGTTAGTGTGAGGCTATTTTGAGCCTTGTTAGTGGTATTAACTAGCGATTTATTTTTACTTACTCTGTGCCCCATATACTACTGTTATGAGCTAATCTGTTTTTAAAGATAAAACTCTATACATTCGATTTTCATGAAAACGCATCGCAGGGAACGATCGACTCGGTAACCATGTGTTAATTACCCCTAGGTTCATTTTTCACTGGATTTGTCCTTTAATACTACTCATATAGCCAATAAATGTAAATACGGCTTGCCGCACGGGGAGGGGAGAGAAAAGAAGGTGGAGGCGAACGAGAGTGATAGATAAGTCCAGACAACACCCTAAACCGGTTTAAAGTATATTCCTAGTTACTCTTACTGTATGTGTGTGAGAGAATGCCACGGTCTGCGCAGAATTTCCTAGGCCCAAAAGTGCGAAGCTGTAGAGAGCAATGCGTGCGTCTTTGTTTGTTTTGCACGTTTCCAAGCGATGATAACGCGAATTCGGTTAGCGTTTGAGGAAGCAGCCCCTAGAGTTGGCTTGCTCAGGTCTGGATGTATCTGATTGGAGTAGCAGCAGTCAGAGTGGGTGATCACAGGGAGGAGGGGAGAGACTCAGAAGTGGCTTTTCTGCGTGTGTGTGTGATTCTCCAGCGGCCATGTTAACCAAGAAACCCTGCGCTGCCGCTGCTGCTACTGCTGTCTACCCGACTGGTAAGGAACCCAATTCCCGGATCTAAGAGGGCGACGCCGGGCACGTTAATTCTCCGGATTGGATTTTGGAGATGGATTATTTATCCGATTTAAATGCTCCATAACGCTTGTAAGGCTCGCAGCGTTTCGTTTCATTGCTCGTGGTGACTATAGGGTTGAGTACAGTAGCTATAATCCCCGGAAACACCATTAAAAAAACGGCTGTTTTTGCATTCAGTAAATTGTTCCTGTTGCTATAGTGACTATATTTAGAAACCAAGCGCTTTGGATTAAAGGCTTTTAGATTTATTGGGGGTTTATAAAAGGTTTTCGTTTGTTAAAATGGTGTAAATATTCTGGTTCACTTTAAATTTCTTAATTGATTTAATACATCTGATGAATCGATAGGCTATGTAACGTTAACCGGGCTAACGTTACAGTTTTCGTTTTCTGGACTAACTAACATTAGCCTTTATGATCTCTTTTGCCTTTTAAAAATACTGTCAGGTTAAAGCAATTGTTTGAACATATATATTTTTTCGAATACATGTTTGCTAATTTCTACAGGCAAAGGGGGTGAGATTTGCCAGCTACAGTCTTCCCCCGGACTGGGCATCGGGGGTCCCCGGGCTGTAGCAGGGACTGAAGCCACATCACCCGTCACACTACCACCACTCAGGAACAGCAACTCTCTCACGGTAAAATTAACCTTCTTGCTTGCACTTTCCACTATGCATGCCTCCTGAGTCCTCCTTTGTTCTCATAATCTGAGTTTTGCTATAATGTTAGCATATATTGTGGCTAGTGCATGGTTTAAGGAACCAAGGGTTTTCAAAATTATTAATGGCAAATATGCTACCACATGATAATTTCCTTCCTACAATAAAGCCTGCTATTTATCTTTATGTAGAAAGATGACATTATAATATTTTCAAAGTTAAGTAAATAATTGGTGTTTATATTGTAAAATGAACTAAATCCAATGTTAATTATTAAAATATTTACTTTGTATTAGTTTACTGTGTGTATTTTCTACACTTTTAGATTAATATTAGAGGTAAATGTACCTGAAGAAACCATTTTCAGTCAGATTTGAATTGATTTAGTGCTTTTTACAATACATGTTTCACTACAGTTTTACAAAGAATAGTTCCTTACAAATTACACTGAGCGAGAAAAAGGTTACAGTTAACACATTAGCTTTGACAACCCTAAAAAATAAATGTATTAAAATATTTTTTTCTCTCTTTCTCTTTAAAATTTTCTGCGGATCCCCCTATAGGGTGCTCTCTTGCGGCCTTCCGAGGGCCTCCCAAACCCCAGTTTGAAAACCCCTTTTTTTTATAGCATTTGTTATTTAAGAGTCCATGATTCATACAGAATGCAAACCTGTTACTGGAGTATTTTTTTATGCACATCATTGCTTGTACAGTAAGTGACTTTGTGAATGCAGCTAGTGGAGTACAAAATAATCAGATTGTATGTCAATTTTGTGAGTTGTTACATTAGCAATGCATGACAAAAAGGGTCTTCTCTGAGTCTTATATGGATACAGAATTACAATGTAATGATTAGACAGTGCACTGTATTTGGAAGGTATGCATTTTTAAGAGACAGTAGCAAGAAGACTCTTACAGTAGTTTAAAGATGTTGCAAACCAAAGTGCAAGTTTTAAACCCATGTTTTGATAAATTAATTTTGAAGAAAGGCATGGAATATAAGTTTAAACGGTGAAAAAATATTCAGATATGAACAGTAGTAATGGTCAGTGGCTCTCTTAGAGTCATTGGTTGATGTATTGTGTGGAGATGTTGGCATTGGTGGGGGATGGGAAATTCTCAGGCCATCAGTGTGACGCCAACAGGCACCGCTGAAATCTGTCATCTAGTGTATTTCCTTATGTAAAGCTATATATCCAAAATCTTAATCCATTCAGCCTTCACGGCATGATGTAGGACTAAAAAACATGATGTTTTAGCGAAAAATTCGTCAGTTTGCTAAAACACATGCAATGCACGACAATGAAATGCTGCTCAGTAATTAGTTTATTAGTAATGTTTAAAGAATTGCAGTTTATGTAAATGTATTTGACATCACTGAATTAAATAAAATAATTGGATCAATGCCATTTATGACTAAGTAGCTGTGAGTTCTTTATTTAGCTGTCATTCTATTAGGGGTAAATATAGACACAGACTCGCATGGTAGGCACATTTGTACGTGTGCATAGTCTTACAAAACAGAATTCCTGCAACATGTAATAAATCAAATCTCAGCATTGTATTTGTAAATCTAGCTCGTCAATCAACGTATATAATTGCTAAGCTATGATGGAAATTTATTAATGTCAACATGTCTTATGTCTTACTAATAAATAAAATAAAAATATGCATAATGATTGAATGAGAACTTTTTCAGGTTTCTACAGTTCCAATTATAATTATAACATAATAAGCTTATTGGGAATTATAACTTCCATCTCGCTCTCGCTTATTACTTGCATGGTGATTAGGTGTCATGATGAGCTATGATTTGATGATGCTTAAGTTAACAGTAATAACAGTAATGATTTCTAAGGGCAGTACGTTGGGCTCATTCCTACTTAGTTATGTAACAGATTACATCAACAAATTAGAGCTGATTGTGTATACATATACATATAAGATCTTAAAAATAATTTCTGATGTGCTTTTCAAATGTCAAATTCACAGTCAAGTTATGTATGGCAATTAGTAGGACATTTAGGGACACACTCTGTGTTGATTTTGGCTTTGAAGCTAATAAGAAGGTTGCTTCCAATTATATGCCGAAAGTTTTAGATCGGCCAGACACTCATGTAAGACGACATTCTAGTTTTCAAGTTTTATAGTAATTACAAGGACGGCAATACTTATTCTGTCTTTATTTTTCTGTATGTTGAAATATCTGTCCAGTTAGATTTGAGTCTCATACCTTTTAGGTAAATTAACACCATTAAGGGCAGTTGAATCACAGCCTTTTAGCACTCCTCTTAAGCCATATATGTATTTTGCAGAGTAGTGAGCATTAGAATGATTGCCATGCTCACTACATTTCCCAGACCAAATGTGTCTTTTGTTCGGCTCCAGTTGTGTCCTCTACAGCTGCCAGCAAGCATGCATTTTCTACGACCCCCCACCTGTTCAGATCCTGTCTGAATTACCCAGCAGGGCGACCAAGTACAACAAAAGGTTGAAATTGAAGCTTAATTCAGATCAATTTTTAGTTCCAGAGGCTAATTTTAAATCTTATTAATCTCTTGTGTATGATGCATGAGCTCAATAGTCAGTCAGTGTGATACATTTTTCCTGTAGAAACTAGGCTATATACTCTTTATGATGGCTGGTAAATTATCAAGAATGTCCTGCCTTAGCTAATACTTAAATCTATGCTTAATATCATAAGCTTATTTAAAACAGTGTGCGATTTATTTTGTGACACTAAATATTGGTTTACTGATTTAAGATTGGATATTGGTTACATTTATATTTATATTTGAATGATGCCGTTTTCTTAACTAGAAGCCTGTCATTAAACAGGACATCATTGTCACTGTTTTAGTTTTGTGTGAGACAGGGCCAAAGCAAAAAATATGTCTGTATTTTGAGTGGTTTTAGAGGAGATTGCATCAGAGCCTTTGGATTTAGAGTTCAAGCTGGGTATTTTTTTTTTTTATCTTCAGTCAGAGGTGTAAAAACATCAGTACTTGCCATCTGGGTATTGGAGATAGGTTGAGATAAAAAGGATATGTAAATATCAGAAGTCTTGCAATGCCCTGATATGCTTTTACACTTATCACTCTCTCTGCATGTGAATACGGAAAGGCTGAGATTAGACAATAAAGCACAGTTAAGTGGATCATGAGTATCATTCAAAACACAAAAATAAACGCTAATCCATTAAAACTACCTGGCTGAAATAACAGGACAACAGTTATGTCAAGGGGAGTAATGTTCAAATGTGTAAGAGTTTGTTTTGTATAAAATGAGAAGGTTGCTGCAAACATCTGACTGAAGCAACAGGATGTCCTTGTAAAAACAAGATTCAGAGGTAATCACATTATCAAGGAAGTAAGCATCTTGCAGGGCAGGAGATTCAGGAAAGCAGGAAATTCATGTTTAATGAGCTTAAATAAACGACAAAAAAAGTCTCCCATAGCTGAATTCCACGTGCTAAAAACAACGTATTGTCTAACATCAAATAGCATTTAAATGGAAAGGTTGAGAAATTACACTACACGCATTGGACACCAAATCTCTTAGATCAGTTATTTAACATACTGAATTAAATTATACAAACCAGCAGGACCTGTAGTGTCGGAAGTCAGTGCATAACAAGGGATACACATAAGTGCCCAGTCTGTTTTTATTCTGCAATTTTTGTCAATCAAGCTGTTATTTTCCCTCTATGGATTATGTCCTGATCTCTGGTCTTTAGTATAGGAAGCTTCATTTCTATTGATCCACCAACAATAGACAAGGAGTTAATTAATAATGCATGCAATTAAACATGGAATGAAATTTTTTCGAGCCTGTTGTAGAGAATCATGGAAAAACTTCTGCCAGGATTGACAGGGTTGGAATGGCTTGGATATTCAAGCCATTATATGGCTGCCTCTTTTATGTCAAATCTAAATGTGTATATATTATCAGCCGTGTGTCCTTCATTTATTTGGGAAACAATCCTGAAATAATGCCTCTTGCTTTTGTTTTTTTACCTTATCCAGGCTGGAGGCAATAAGCACACAATGACTGACCATCTGCACGTCGGGAATCACCAGCAGATCCACGTCCAACAGCTGTTTGAGGAGAACAGCAACAAACGGACAGTGTTGACTGCACAACCCAACGGGTTGACACCCGTAGGTAGAGCAGGTCTGGCCATGCCGGAGAAGCAGCAAGAAAGCAGCCAGTGTCGACAAGGCAGCTCAACTTCCATCAAATCAACTGAAAGCAAACCTAAGCCAGCACCTTTGACTCCTGAGCAGGCCATGAAACAGTACATGTCAAAGCTTTCAGTGTTTGAACACCAAGAAATCTTCAGCTACCCTGAGGTCTATTTTATAGGTCCAAATGCGAAGAAAAGACAAGGTGTAGTTGGAGGGTCTAACAATGGAGGTTATGACGATGATCAGGGCTCCTACATTCATGTGCCCCATGACCATATATCATATAGATATGAGGTACTAAAGGTTATTGGTAAAGGCAGTTTTGGCCAGGTGGTGAAGGCCTATGACCACAAGAACCACCAGCAGGTGGCCCTGAAAATGGTGCGTAACGAAAAGCGATTCCATCGCCAAGCAGCTGAGGAAATTCGCATTCTGGAACATTTGCGCAAGCAGGATAAGGACTCCACCATGAATGTCATCCACATGCTGGAGAACTTTACATTCCGCAACCATATCTGCATGACGTTTGAGTTGCTCAGCATGAACCTCTATGAGCTCATCAAGAAAAACAAGTTTCAGGGCTTTAGTTTGCCACTAGTGCGCAAGTTTGCACACTCCATCTTACAGTGTCTGGACTCCCTGCACAAGAACAGAATTATTCACTGCGACCTCAAACCTGAGAATATCCTTCTGAAGCAGCAGGGGCGCAGTGGGATAAAAGTCATCGACTTCGGCTCAAGCTGTTATGAGCATCAACGGGTCTACACTTACATCCAGTCACGCTTCTACAGGGCCCCAGAGGTCATTCTGGGTGCTCGATATG
Source organism: Abramis brama (assembly GCF_963993115.1). Taxonomy (NCBI): domain Eukaryota; kingdom Metazoa; phylum Chordata; class Actinopteri; order Cypriniformes; family Leuciscidae; genus Abramis; species Abramis brama. The sequence continues at coordinate 46,618,249 of NC_139966.1, read as the reverse complement.
GGATGCCAATTGATATGTGGAGCTTAGGTTGTATCTTAGCGGAATTACTTACAGGGTACCCTCTCTTGCCTGGAGAAGATGAAGGGGACCAACTAGCATGTGTCATAGAGCTGTTGGGTATGCCCTCCCAGAAGCTACTGGATTCATCCAAGAGAGCAAAAAATTTTATCAGTTCGAAGGGATATCCCCGTTATTGCACAGTCACAACCTTACCTGATGGCTCAGTGGGGTTGAATGGGGGAAGGTCACGTAGGGGCAAACTCAGAGGTCCACCAGGCAGCAGGGACTGGGTGACAGCACTCAAAGGCTGTGATGACCCCCTCTTCTTGGACTTTCTAAAACAGTGTCTAGAGTGGGACCCATCCTTGCGTATGACCCCTAGTCAGGCCCTCCGCCACCCATGGCTCAGAAGACGCTTGCCAAAGCCTCCCACTGGGGAGAAAACCACCGTAAAGCGGATCACTGAGGGTACTGGTGCTATAACTTCAATCTCCAAATTACCTCCCCCCTCTGGCTCAGCCACAAAGTTAAGGACTAACATGGCACAAATGACTGATGCCAATGGGAATATACAACAAAGGACAGTGTTGCCAAAATTAGTCAGCTGAACACTACCTTTTTTTCTTTTAAATGATGATATTGGAAATTGTTATTGATATTGGAAAGCTGAGCATTCAGAAGCGTGGGTTTTTTTAGGAATGAGAGTCATTAATGCATATACACCATTAATGAACTGCTTCGTAGCACCTTTAGTTGGATTTGTTCTAGGAAAGCTCAAATGGCCAAGAAAGAGGGAACAACACTTTAAAGTTTTTATCTCAGGACTTTGCTGAATGCTGCTTTGAAGGAGCAGTCTGGTTCTACAATCTGGTCTATAATAACAAAAAAGTCCCACTTTGGTTTGACACCTACATATTGTAGCATAAAAAAGTAAACGGCCTTCCCACAATGAAGTAATGGTTCATTGTTTTTATGTGCTTCTGAAAATTTAATCACTACCCTCAGATCCTGTCAGATAAATATAGTGAGTTGAAGGTTAAAAATGCATTTACTAAAAGCTATTCGATCTGAGACCTGTTGCATTGCAGCCTAATGCTGTCAATATCAAGACAAGATAATTTTATAAAACACTCTAAGAGACTATGTAAGAGAAACAGGTACAATGGAGAGTGGATGTTGCAGACTGTAATGAGGTAGCAAAAGGAATCAATGTTTACATGATAGACTTGGTATGTGCCTATAAATCTCTTGACATTCCTTAAAGACATTAAATGAGGAAAAAAGAGAGTGTCTAGATTGATGGCAAGTTTAAAGGAATTTAGGCGGCTAAATGGAGATGATACTCAGTACTTGACACTCATGTAATTATAAGCTATTCGCTGGAAGAGTTGCTTTTGACAGTGTACTGTCCTGGAAGGAAAAAAAAAACTTTGGTGCTTTACCTTTTTTATTTATGATGATTTTTATATCTTGAAACGTAAAGCTTATGGAACAAAACAGTGTTGTGTATTCAGTTGAGTGAAGACTTAGTTTGCAGATTAGGGTCAAGAATGTTCTTTTTTTTGGTCTTGTCTCTAAAATGAATGCTTTTTTTGCTGTGATTAGGACTAAGAATTTAAGAATAGGAAAGCAGAACATTGCATTTACTTTAATGCAAGCAAGTAATCATGCATGATACATATTTTAGATGGACAAGGTTATGGCGGAGTATGTCACGATTCAAGTCTCGAAACAAATCTATAACCACAAAGACAATACAGATGGCAACATTGCATATCCTCAAATTGTTACATAATCATTGTGTGGACTTGCTAATATGAGGCCAGAGTTAAAATTCTTAAAGGTTGTTCCCTTTTTAAAAAATAATGTTACAAATAAGTTATTAATAACACTTTCCCCCCAAATCCAAAACAGTTGGATTTGACAAAGACTGGCCATTTTTGTAGCATTTGTGACATAGAAAGAATAATTTGACTGACATGGGTGTAAAAGCTTAGCAAGTTTAACTTATTTATTTCATTTTATTGTGTCAATGAAGAGCTAATATAGGTGGAACCAGTGGAGGTGGCTTGTATATCAATGGATTGATTTACGGTGCAATGCACAAAAAATATATCTGCCACTACATTGAAATCCTACTCTAGCAGGGGGTAGTCCTGCTTAATTTCACCCAGTCATGGATTGGGGGTGTGGAAGGAGGTCAAACTATGGGCTGTCAGGGAGACCAGCAAAGCTGTAATGCTCATGTTGATCCCTCCTCCTCCCCCACTAGAGGCTGGCACAGTGCCCACCAGGCCTACTGCACACTGCACAGGGGCTAAGGCCCTTTTGGACACCCATAGTGCTTTACAAATGCAGACGTTACCTGCCAACATCAGCAGGCATTTCACAATGTACTTTACACTGTTTTTATTGTTCTGTGAATTGACAGCAGTGTGGAATAATTGTGCCCTTAGGTTTAATACAATGTGCCTTTGGTTATCAATGCCATTCATTTTTTTTTCAAACAACATTTCTCCCTTCCATTTACTTTGAAAGACTCATGGTGATTCTCTTGCACATGTTTGAGCATTGCCCAAAGATTGGCTACTTCCCAAACCTCGTTAAATGGGACTTGGGAACAACTGGCCGCACAGTAGAGGTTGTACATGCAGTTCAGACACTCAGTCTTTTTTCTACTATGATTTGAGGAGTAAACAAATAACTTTAGGGCCCTTTTCCACCAGGGATGTCAGTAAGAGACAACCATCACTGACATAAAACAAGTGTCTTCACCACTGCATTCATGTTGTCTTAACATCACAAGTATTCAAGGTGATACATTTGGTTGATTTTATTTCAATAGAAATGAGAACACATTTTAATATTTTACCTCAGACTGTTGTGATATACTTGTACTTTACGAATCCAGGGCATTTGGTACATACCAAAGTGCATTCCTTTCTGTGTTAGTGGCTATGTGGGAAATGAAGCCAGATTTTCTCTCTTTACCTGATCAAGAGTCCACTCAAGAGTATGTCTTGAGAATGATAATCTTCTGTGGAGAGGGAAGGATGCTTGAGCTCTATTAGACAGTCACATCACCTGTTAAAATGTCTGACAGATGTAGCATACCTCCAAATCTCTTGTTACTTGACATGGCTGGATGTATCTTTTGAGCAGTAAAAACTGCAACCCCATGAAATCCAGTGAGTAAGTTGTCATCCTAGTGTGCAATACAGTGGTAGCATTGTTGGGGAAAATCAAACCACATGTCTGAAAGTTACATTTTAAAAGGATATGCTTTTTACAGTTTTTAAATGTATGCCCTAACTCTTGAATCTAGCTACCCACTGTCAGCTTCGTTTTTTAAAAACAAATCTTTAACAGAGGAACAAAGTTGGCAATGTTTATATTCAGCCACAGAAATGTACTGTACATATGTGAATTTGTTGAGAATTCGATGTGGATGTGTACATATGTATAATGTTTTCATTTTGTGAAATGCTGCTGAAAACACTACATATATTGCTGTAGTGGGGGTTTAATGTTGGCGGCCAGTTTAATGATACTGTATTGTACAGCTGATGGAAGAAGAGGTTTTTTCTAGTGATCATTTGTTAAATTTTATTGTGTGGCTGGAATATATTAATAATAAAAGTTTTAATGTCAATCTTTACAAAATGTGGTTTGTGGTGACATCTTTAAGCAATATGAAGAAACTAAAAGCTAAGCTAACTACGGTCTGTTTATACGACACCGTTTTCAACTAAAAACTGAAAAGTTTTGGCCATTCATTTACACAACAACAGTGTTTTGAAGGCCTAAAAAAAGGAACGTTTTGAAAATGGTAATGTTATTGTCTTCGTGTAAACTACAAAAACGCAAATTTGTGAAAGCTGTGACGTCATCCGCATGCGTATTACATGTTCAGTCTATAGGTGCATAGTTTTTCTTTACAAAGTGACATAGCCAAGATGGAGTCAGGTAGTCCAATCAAGTCACCTGCTTTGCCATAGAAAAAGATACACAAATGATGCCAATTTAGTGACTTTTCAGACTGCTTTAGAGACAAATCTAGCGACTTTTTGGACTGCTGGTTAACATGTAGTCAGTCATAATATAATACTCTTTCTGTTGTCTGACAGAAAAAAGTAAATGAGAACAGCTTTATTGGATATTTGGCTATGTATTGAATATATTAAAATAAAGTATGTGAGTACAGATTAGGAGAGAAGATGTGTAAAGTGCTGACAATTGGCTCATTATGTCATCTAGCGACATTTAGCAACTAAAGCAGGCTTTAGCTATTTCCACTGAAAATAGTTGGCAATACTGCACATAATTTTGGCTTGTTGTCAAAAGAAGATCTGTTGAAAGGGCTGTAAAAGGATCTGGGCAACCAGTAGTTCACACTCAGGTACATAGTTTACAAATTAAGGGAATTTTGCAATGATCTCCAGGCAACATTTGAGCTTGATAGTTCAATATAATAATATTCATCCATTTTTTATTAATAGCAATGGCTAATAAGACTGGGGGAGAAGAACTTCTGCACGTCAGCATTATTGATAAACCTACAGTAATACAGAAATATCCCAGGACTGTGTAGTGAGCCTTTGCCATCTTTATCATGTATTAATGCAGAATGCTGTGTGCACGACTGTGGTTTTCCTTAAGGGAACTTCCTTCAGGGGCAGAGAGAGATGTCGTCCATGCAACAACCATGCAAACACTCCATGTGTGTGCTATTAATAAATGGTTCAAATATTGAGGGACTATAATCAAAGTTGTTTTACCGGTAACAGGCAATACAAAATCACTAATGAGCAGCAGAATGTTGTACATTTAAGAGATTCGGACATTGTGTGCATGGGTGCATTTATTATTTACAGGAAATTCAGGAACTCTCACTTATAAGTGGTAAGACCACCTATTAACAATGCGTTTCCGCTAATGTCCTATTCTGAAGCAATAAACAAAATCGATGCCAGCAGTATTATAGATAGTGCAAATGAATGGTCCATTGCAAGTGGAGAGAACTGCTAGGTGCTTCTTTATCCTATTTTATGTTCACTGGAATGTCTGTGACTCATCAGCTCATAGTCTGATGTCCCAATATGTTTAATGTGCTTTGATGAAAAGTCCTTTGTCTTTTGGTTAATACCAGCAACCAGTCATCAATTCTGCATTGTGGTAGTTTTCTGAAGCAGAGAAATCCTGTCTTCACTCACTAACTTTAATAAATGTGTTTCTTTGGAGGAAGTCTTGGCATCTCTAAATGTGTCGTCTGTAGTGCTAATGAATTCAGTGTTGATTCTGTAAAAAAATTCTCGGAAAGCACTGAGAATTTGTTGTGTGCTGGATCTTTTATAAGACTTTAGCAGGAGGTTGTGTTGCTGTCTTTGCCAATTATGGTTTAAAGGAAGACTATTAATAGGCTTTCCAAATTCTTCACATTGCTGATAGATTGGGCTGTTAGTGCATTGATCAGTTTCAACCACAGGACACCTTTTCTTCTTCTACGTCATAATAACAACCATGCATATTTTTGAGTCTGTGCATGATCTCAGGAATTTAAAATAGTCTTGCCTTAACTTCTAAGCCATTCATCTACAGCTTTGAAGACCATACCATTCATCTAATAGCCTTTCAGTTTATTTAAGGTTAATATTACTTTGCCTTTTACTGCCAACAATCAACTACTTCATAGTTTGAATGGAAAAAATATCTACATAGCTTGAATATATTCCTTGTAGAGTACATAAAACAGTAAAATTAAGGGTTTAGGTTCAACAATGAATTCGTTGCTGTGTAGAACAGCAAAAAAAGTGCTTAATGTTGCATTATAGGTTCTTCAGATCAGTGTTTAAAAAAAAACTGTTTTGTATTGCTTTCTTTGATTTGAAAACTCTTCTCTGTATGGCCATTAAGGAACATATTTTTCTTTCATGCTGTCCAGGAATGGGTTAAAGCTGGCAACCTTGCTTTCAGAATATGAGCACAGCTGAACAAGAGAAAACTACAACATGACTGAACAAAAGCAAACCTTCCAGTTTATTTCAGGCCAGCTAAACGACTGAAATAAAACAAAGTCAAATACATCAGCATAACTCAGAGACAGGAGGCAGAAGGGATTTTCTGTCTCAATGCAGTTTTCTGTTGTTTTGGCTTATTGGCCTTTCTTTCGTTTTTGCTGGGCAAGCGAGTGTGGGAAGAATGCCCATGTGATAGACCTCTGTAAACAAACAGAGCTGGTGATGTCATACCACTGGAATGCAGAGGAATGCATTTTACAGACTGAGGGTACTGGAGGTATTTCCCCAGAGAGATGGAAAATGATCCATCACTGTTGCCTCCTCCATTTTATCATACCTCATTAAATTTCTTAAAAGTAAATACGTTTTAAGTGTATAAAATGTTGTTAGAAATTTTTGAAACATACAACACTTGTAACAGTGTAACACGTAGGAGTAGCGTAAGCTTGACGCCTCTCGCGGTTCAAACAAACAGGGCTGGGCAACAAACTTAAGCTCCTCCGACATTTCTCTTTAAAAATTCATGACTGGTGTTTTGTTTTGCTCTCTGCGCTTCCGCGTTCATCATTACATTGTGCGCCATGTCAAAGTTTACTCTTTCGCCGTAAACGAACGCATCGATTCACTTCAGAAGGCCTTTATTAACCCCCGTCAGTTTTGGGTGAACTATCCCTTTAAGGAACCAAGTTTAACTTTTCAGTGTTTCGTATTTAGTTACACAAGGAACAGCAAATGACTTATTACAGTTTGACATATGTTCTATTTCCTAACATTGTGGCCTTGTCTGGATAGCGCACTTATCCATGGACATTCACACATAAGTAACTATTATGTTGTTTATGCTGCCAGCCAAATGGTTATTTTCCCTATTGGGCCACAAGGAGCAGGTTTTCTTAGAAGCGGAGTAAATGAGGCTTCTGTGGGAGGGTCTCGCAGAACTTTGAGCAGGAGGGAGTGCAGCTCCTCTCCATTGAAGTTAGCACATCTGCATGAATATGAACACCCTTAGAAGCCTCTCGTCAGACAGCATCTGATACCACCCTTGGTTCTCACATCAACTGGATGATATGATAATGATCAGTGTCTACAAGCCAAACGTTGCTAGGAGGAAAAGGATTCTTCTACCATAAACCTCTAGAGTGCCATTCAAAACACCACACGCATACTGCACCTTCTGATGTGTTTTCATGCACCACACAGTGTTTTTCTTGCACCAAGAAATAAGATATGGACACACAAAGCTACCATAAAAGCTACCATTCAATCCAGGTCTTCCATACCACATGGGTTTAATGTCTGCAAGCCCTATTTCTGTTTTGAGTTTTACTGGTTCTCATGTATGTGTGTTTTTTTTATATATTTTTTTATCTGCTGAACTGTCCTGTTTAATTTATGGCATTGGATCAGTAAATGCAGCTAATCTTCCTCAGCAGGCACTGTCATCAGCAATGATGTCAGCTGATTTGAGGGTCGGGGAGGGCCTGAGACCTTTAGTGGAAGAAGGCAGTTTCTCTTTTCCTCTGTATTTATGTAAATGTTAAATATTAAGCTCTGTTTTCCCCCATGTACAAAGATCTGAATTGGCTATATTTTAAAATTAGTTGTACATTAGAATCCTTAAAACTAAACAATTAAATAGGTCTTGCATTTATAAATTCTATACTTAATACATTCAATTAATTATACGTTTGAATATTATTTGCAGCACAGATACAATGATTTTCACAACCATAGTTCACAGGGCCACATTGCATATCCTAGGCTTTCCCTGGACTTTACACTTGGTGGTCAAGAATGTTTTGGTTTTATGTATTAATGAAGATTTTTGGAAATACAGCATTGCAATTTCATTCTGGGTGATATATAACGATTTATAAGTTATTGTTTTTGCCATGTTTAATAAAACTGCCTGAAAAACCTTCTTTTTGAGGTATGAAATTCAAACACTTAAATTAACTGAATATGCAACTTAACAATTGCAAATGTGTTTTTCAGAGTTGTGTTGATGCCATCAATACAAATAACTACTCTTAAGTGGTGACAGGATAATTAACTCTTGATAGTAATGGAGAAGCTGGCAGCCTAGACCATCTTCATCACCATATTAGGAATGTGAGAGACTGAGACTGCCATGATAAGTCAGTTGAGTTGAAGCCATGCTATTTTCAGCCATCAGAATCCCAGAGAGAGAAGACGAGCAGCTTTGAATCAGGGGATCAGAGTGCCTGCATGCAAGTGCATACATCTTGACCTGTGATTGGGCATGCTGGGATAGCTATGTTTCTTTGAGCAGTCTCTCTATTGTTCTAGACTGCAATACAAGCAATGGTTATAATTAAAAATATTATGGCAAAACAATGCTAAAGCATTTGGATATTTGTTAAAACACTGCTTTAACTATAATTATTAGATTACCATGATCTCCAGCTCTATTACTTGCTCTATTTCATTTTAATACTATGTAAAATATCTCACTGTATTGACAAAATGTTTTCTTCGTGGCTTAGCATTGCAGTCAATTGAAAGGTTACAAGGGGGAGCTTTTTGCAATCGACCATATCATAACAGAGGAGATGAAAGGTTTATAAATGTGTGGATGAGCACTTTCCAGCATCATTGGAAGTCTATCAAATCCTTTATGGATAGAGATGTGCTGTATCAGCTGGCTGAAGATGATGTTCAAGCAGTTTAGCTTCACATTTTCCTTCTAATGCAAACTGTAAATTGTATATTGTTTTCCCATCAGCTCTGTAATTAGGTCCCAAACAAGATGTACCGCTTTGGCTCTTATACGCTGCACTAACAAGTAATATCACAGTCACCATGTTTTTAGTCGAAGTCACTGCAGTTTGACATTATCTTTATGTAGGTACCATTAAACTTGTGTTAAACTTGTTTTGTTCTGTGCTTATCTGACAGATTCAGTTTTATTTAATCATGTAATGATTTTGTTGTATTCTTAATCATGCATGCTTTATTGGCTTAAACCAGTTTTGAGTAGCACAGAAAGGTTATATGCAAATAAGATGCATTGAAGTTAGTTTTGTAATCCAGGAACATTTTTCAGTCAATGTGCAGTCCAACAAAAAAAATCAGAGCTTCCTTGGAAAAGCCTTTTAGTCTGTAGTTGGTTATTTTACTCCTCGTTTAGTCTTTGGTTCTTTTCCTTTGTTGCAGTTGCAAAGCAACAGTTTAGTCAGCGGATAAATCCCTAATGCAATCAGCATTAATTAATGTGGGCAGGTGAAAGGTCACAGCATAAGCCATCTATTGGCTTTAGGGCTTGTATGAAGCAGTGAATGTGGGAGACACCAGCCTGCAAGTATACTCAACATGATGTGACTACTATGTGTTCACTTTATAAAATATCTGTTGTATGAATGCGTTGTGCAATTCTTATGAGGGGTAGCTGTATATAAAGTGCACAAAGATGAAAAATACAAGGAAATTGTCTTTTAATTCAATAATCCAAAGGATACAGAGTGGTAACATGAGACCGGACAAAGAACTGAACAAAACAGGGAGTATATATACACAGACTAAATTAGGTAATTAATAAACCACAGGTGAACATAATGATTAATCAAACACACTAGGAAACCTGGTCAAATTACAGGGCACACAGGCAAACAAGAACAGAACTAAAAACACAAAGCCAAAACAGAACATATATGTGACAGTTCTCTTAACAGGTCTGTGGGCTAGACTTGGGCGGGCGCTGTGAGCGAGGTTTAGATTCTTCACTGGCAGGCATCACAGGATTCAGATTCTTCAACACATGGCCTGCCAATGTGAATGATTCTGTCCCCCTCAGTCACGTGAAATTAAATTAGTGCTTACCTGTTCTTCAAACACAAACAGCAAGCAGCTGTTTCTGTACAAAGGTCCTGCACTGCATGACCCCTTTATATTTAGCCTCAGCCCTGCTATCTGTATGCCATTTTGATCAGGTACATCGGGTCCCTAGCAAGGTTATATGTTTGGCACTGAGGTTAATGGGACCCTGGGCTGTAAATCAGGTTTAACTGGCAAGAAATATATGACTTTTTGAGATCAGTGATTTTAAATTTGACACAAATTCTGATGTAAAAATCTGTTGTAATAAAATGACAAATATATGTATAGTGTCAATATTTTTAGGAAAGATTAGCTCTGCTATTAGCATTGTTTTACTCAGAAACTATAAGCATCTGTCATGCTTGGTAAGCAGAAAATTATGTCTTACTTTTAGCTGAGAACACCCATTCCTCTGATGGAAGCTTCCACTGCAGACAGCTGTTAATGACTTTGCAGAGAAAATCCACAGCCATTTATTAGAGCATTGCAATGCACTCACCATCCAAAAGTGAGTGTTTGCAGAGCTTTATTGGATTTTGAAGTGGATGCTGAAACTAGAGATGTCTAATAAATGATTCAACCATTTGCAGATGTTTCAGCAGCAGAGACAAGCCAGGCACAGGATCCAGCAAACACATTAACTAGCCATAATGTCTTACAAGTCCTTACCACTTCTCTGTGCTTTTCCATGTCAGATCCATGGGCATGTTATCCCAAGGATCTCAGCCAGTAAACCACACACGCGTGAGGGCCCTTTTGTTAGAGCTGCATGGCACATGGCCTTCTTTTCATGCCAGTTCCACTCTCTTGTTCTTTCATAATGGATAATGTGGGGACAACAATGCTGCAAACATGACTCAAACAATAGGTAGACAAAATGGATAGGTGGTCATTTTAGCTGTGTATTTGTATGTTTGTGTGTGTGGATATACAAAGTACTGGTTGGATAAACCAGTCATAGATGGGGACACCAATGGGTCATCTGTGCTGCAGTTCCTATACTTGTTCTCATTCTGTTTTTTGTCACCTTGCTTGATCTGTCATTCCGCCCTGTTTGTTTATTTCACCTCTACATCAACCTCCATTTGCACCTGCCTCTCTCTCTCTCTCTCTCTCTCTCTCTCTCTCTCTTTCTCTCTCTCTCTCTCTCTCTCTCTCTCTCTGTCTGTCTGCCTGGCCAGCCTCAGCTCCCAAAGCTTCCCATTCTGTTGGCTCAATTCCCTGTTGTTCTGAGCTGCTATTAGAGCACTTTCCTGAAAAACTATTCGCCTTTTCAGGACAGCAGAATTCCATGTCAGCTCTGGAAAATCTGTTAATTGTCATGTTAATGCCACCATTAGGTGCTGCAATTCTCTCTTCAGAGACTCACCAATCAACATCACTTCCTCCCTTGTTTTGACTGCACGCTTCATAACTCCCTCAACTTTACAGTACCATTACAAGACTGCAGTAAATATTGGTCTCATAGTTAATGAAAATATAATTTTGTGACAGTGTTATTCCCAAGGATAGTAATAAATAAAAATTACAATATATAATGTGTGCATGTTGTCTCACGTGAGTATCTATCAAGTCTGTTTATAATGGCATGTTACAGCATATTTTTTTTCGCACCCTATACTTCATGTAAGCGCCACTTCTGTTACAGACGTTTATCAGTACTGTTTTGTGCTAATGTGTTGCTGTTCTCTATCTTAATATGCTCACGGGGTGTTTGAAAGATGTAGACTTCACTAGCCACACAGCTTGCCACCAGGAGGCCGATGAGGCCCAGGTGTCAGTGTAAATTAACAGCTTTTGAAATAGCCCTTTAGTTCCTGGGCCTGGCTATCAGCGTCTATATAGGGGAGTGAACTTTATGATATATTTGCAGATGGCACGCACCATGGAGCCTTTGGTTCAAGTTTCTTCGGCTGTAGCTCATGAGTCCTATTTAGGCCATTGGCAGAGTTTGAAATTTGAATTTCGTCACCAATAAATCTTCGCTCGGGCCATAGCATGGGCAGGTTATTCATGCAACTGGTTCTCTCATCGTTGTTTGTCTTTGCCCAGGTCCCTCAGGGAACATAGTTGGACTGGAGGGGGCTGAGGTCTCATAACAGGCAGCTGTCAAACAGAGATGAAAGCTTTTCCTGTCAAACCATGAGCTTGCCAAGAAAGGTCCTCCTCTGTGAGCTGACATACTCATCCCAGACTGCCACGTCCTAAGCCAATCCCACGACTGCGTCCGAACACAAAACAACCTTCATCAAGTAATTGATACAGAAAACTATCTTGCTCTAGTCACTATATAACTTCTCTTTTGGTTTTTATTTGTATTTATTTATTGCCTTTTTAGGCAGGAAAAGTGGCAGGAAAGTATGGGCGAATGGTCATCCAGACATGACCCAGGTTGGATTCAAACCTGAGTATCCATGAGCAAACAGCTCTTAAAAGCATATGAATAATCCACTGCACCACAGCTCTGATAGATCATTGCTTTGACCTGTTGTTCATTTCCTGCAGGCTGAAATCAAAAGTAAGATATTAGATTGTATCAGTGCCATCAGGTTTGCATCACTGTGGCACTTCATGTACCACTAGTGTACCTGCAGTTTTGTTTTGTGAGATGTATTTCTGCTAATAGATCAGGACACTTAAGCCCTATGAGGATGCACAGTTCAAGTGTACTTAGAGATGCACACATACTTTTCACCCATACAATATATGTCTTTCATTGCTGCTTGTCTTTTAGAGGGTGTGGATATTATTGGCATCGTTTTACTAGCCCATCGTTCTCTGGAGAAATGTGACTCCATTACACAATTAGAACCAGGGCAGTAAATTGTATGTTTGTGTCAAAGCGTATAAGGCCAAGATACAGTGACAGAATGAAGACTGTCATACTAACACAGAAAGGTCACGTATATTGGCGCACAGTATCAGTGTGTGAAAGTTCAAAGGGCATTTGATTTGTCAGAGTAATTTGACCATCTGTGAAGTATATTCAACCTTAATTAAGTGGGGTTTTTTCAAATTATTATTTTCAATGAATCAGTTGATTCAGTTCTGAATGATTAGTTCACAAATCAAACTGTTCCAGTTCTCACTGACTCAATGATCAGGTCAGAGGTATTAACAGCTCACTGGAGGGGAAGATTATCAGTGAAAACAACTTGTTGCTCACACAAACCTGTTGTATGAAATCAGAAGGAATATAGTGAATTTGTGAACTGGATCAACCATTTTATTATGAAGATTTGATGCAAAATAATGATTTGTTCATCACTAATTCTCTCGTGAATGAGCGGGTGAGTAAATAATGGTAGATAACTTTAATTATGCTAATAAACACTAGCCCTATTCACAGCAAGCCATTTCTCTATATCAACGAAACATTCAAGTATTGGAGTGTTGGATTAAATAAGCACGTCTGTCTCTAGACGACATCCTGATCCTGAGAAGATGTCCTCATCCTCTGCGATTTTTAGCAGTGTAATTGCAGAAACAAAGTGAGGTATTGCGTCTTGAGCTAATCTGATTAGCTAGGCTATAAGCAGGTACAGAATAACACTGTCCTGGGATCCCAGGAGACTTTGGAAATGATGCGTCATGGAAACATGCATCATTTGAAACACTACAAACAAAAATATGCACCATATTGTGTAAGTAATGAGGTAATGTGAAATAATGATGCCTACATTGTACCTGTGGCATGTAATTGTTAATATGCTATTTAATATGTCTGAATTATTTGGAACTGTATGCCATGGGATTGCTATCTCTAATCCCTGTTTGCCATAGATTAAAAACTTGATGCCTCAGGTTTCTAGGCTTTTTCTTGACTTTCCATGAACACTGAGCTACTTTAGGGTGTTATCATTATTCTGTTGATGGATGTAAGTTTTGCACGTGATCCATGTAGCATCTGTCCCGGATCACCTTACAAGTCCTATCTAGGAGAATAAATGTGTTGGGGTGGGGGTAAGAAGGGATCGGCTTACTGCTCTGTAGTGTGGCTGTTCTTGCTAGCTCAACTTGACATTTGTCATATCACCTAGAAGCAATAAAGAGCAAATATATTGTTTGAAATCCTGATATCCTGTGTAGTCATTTATATAAAACAAAACTAGTTTGACCAAGTGGTCTAATTTGTCCTGAGTCCCCTGTCAAGAGTCTTGCTTGCCTTCATGTTAACATTCTAAAGGTGTCTTTTTCCTTTGAGGTCTGATTTTAAACAACTCAATTGTCAGAAATGGGGACACCAAAGCTGACATCTACTTGCCATCAATCTGTGCATGAGCTTGGCTCTTGCATGTGTTCAATTTACTACAGGGGGTTATCTGTCTTGGTCTGATCAGATGGCACAGCACTGGGTGATAATGTGGATGCCTTCATAATCTGAATGCAAAGGAAAATGTTTTTTTATTTTGTAAGTTATTGCACATTTTATTTGTAACTTATATCAGATAATAGGTTTTCCCATTTTTACTATTGTTCTTTTGTCATCAAAGCCTCAGGAATAAATGTTAAATGATAAAAGAAAGGGATGTGCAGATGATTTAAAAACATTTGTTTAGTAACGAGCAACCAGTACTCCACAAAAAAACATGACCAGTGATAGGTAAATAAGACTAGATGGTGGTCTAAACTTAGGTCGCTTTGAATGCCTAGAACTTTTGTATTTAATACTTGATTATCTCAGATAAAATTATATACTGTAAGCTCATATCTCAGTGTCCACCCTGTATTAACCATGCCTGGTTCATGCCAGAACATGTATTGCATACATCATTTTGTACGGTATGTTAAACATCACCTAGCCCTAGTCCACTCAAATAAATGATGGTCTATATATGGATAAGCAGGCACCATGCTGACCTTGGGTATCTCTTTGTTTGTCATGAGGGATGATGAGGGGGTGCTTAGAACATGTGTAAAGTGATGCATGTCATGTCTATGCACAGGTATAGCTACAAGCAAGAATACACACTACAAGCAAAACCTCCCCAGTTCCTTCCTAATTTACTGCATTGCATTATTGCTCTACACTGCAAGGAGGTGAGTACTCAACTGCAGTGCAGGTGAAATTGCCATTGAAGGCAATATCTGCAATGACCTCGCCCCAAATGGGTCAGCCTTGCACACCAAGACCTCTACTGTCAATCCTTGACATGGCATCAGGTTTCAACACAGGGATTACTAGAAAAAGATCTGTCCTCCCAGGATAGCACAGCGAGGTTATATTTAGCAGGCTTGATGAGTAGCCAGAATAATGCCACGTCTGCTGTCCACTGATCGCCCTTTGCCCCCTGATGCTCCCCAGTGAGAGTCTCACCAAGTGAGGGCCACACAGCAAAGTGTTTGAAAAGCAGGGAACTCCCCAAAAAAGCAGTCTACTCATTGAGTTTTCAATTTCTTCCTGTCATCTTATAAGACATTGTTCTTGTCTTTTTACATAATAGAATCTGTTGCATTGTAAAGCTTTCTAGCCATCGCTGATCTAGCAGAATGTCCAGGAGTGTGTGATTGTTTCTGCATCCAGACACAGCCATTTTACACAGATTTTTATTTAACCCGTCCATTTCGGTGACAATAATAAGTGTTTGCTGCCAAAAAAAAGCGTATTATTTTGTTTCATCTGACCATAGAACCCGTCCTGTTTGAGTTCCAGTAGTGTCAGTTACTTTTCAAAAGTTCTATGGTTCTATTCGATCAAATACCAACAGATAAAAAATCAAAACCTGACAGCCTGTGCTAGAAATCTTATAACAGACCATGTTTGGATCTTCCAACAGGACAGTGATCCAAAAACAAACATCAAAATCAAAACAAAAATGGGTCACTGAGCACAAAACCAAACATCTGCAATGGCCATCCCAGTTCCCTGACCTGAACCCTATAGAAGATGAGTGGGCTGAACTGAAGAGAAGAAGCGTCAACATGGATCTGGGAATCTGAAGGATCTGGAGAGATTCTATATGGAGGAATGGTCTGTGATCTCTTGTCAGGTGTTCTCCAAATTCATCAGGCATTATAGGAGAAGACTCAGAGCAGTTATCTTGGAAAAAGGAGGTTGCAAAAAGTATTTAATAAAAGGGGGCAAATATTTTTTATTTACCCAAATTTATTTCATAATGTGATTTGTAATATTTACTCACCCTCATGTCATTCCAAACCAACATGCATCTCCTTTTTTCAGCGGAATATAAAATAAGATATTTGTGGGGGTTTTTGCACAACATTCTTCAAAATTCCATACTCTGCAGAAGTAAGTCACACAGGTTTGGAACAACGTGGGGGTGAGTAAATGACCACACAAATTTTGTATGAACTTTTCATTTAAGAACAGCCAATGTATGATTGTGCCTTATAACATCCTCAGTGTGATAGCGAGCGAATAACAATGTCCTCAACTGACAACACATCCCTCTGTTTTTCAAATTACACCCCTATGATATAGCGGGCAGAGTTTGTGAAGCAGGAATGTGTCCAGGCCCCATCGTGTAGTCAGAAATAGCCCTGTGCTTATTGATTCCTGCAAGCACAAGGGATCCAACCCTTTTGAAAAAAGAAAGAAAAAAAATCACTCATCCCTGGCTAGTAACAGTCATTTGGGAACAGTGACACCTGTGTGACTGTGTGAAGCTGGGATTTGCTTTGTTGGGATTCTGAGTTATACTCAAATCCCTCAGACAGATCAGTAGTATCATATTACTGTTCCATTGAATGGGTGAATGTCCTGCCCCTGGTCAGTTGGATGAACCTGTTGAACCCTTTTCACAGACATAGACATGAGCCAGCAGTGGATCAAATTAAGATAGTGGACAGACTGACCCTGATCTTCATAGCTAATATAGATATTGAATACTTTGATATTCTTGGTCTTTGGTATTCTTTAGAGCACTGTATTTTATTTTTAGAGATTGACCTTTTGTCAATACAGTATTTAAATGGGAGCTCCTTTACATTTCACATTAGTTTTAAATGAATCCATTTTCATCTTAGGTCATCTTTAGACTGCCAACAAAAATCTGATATTTTGCATATCCAGATTTTATTCAGATGGGTTTTAGAAAGTCTGGACAGCAAAACAAACAAACAAACAAAAAAAACACATAAAATCAGATTTTTCAAATTTGATTCACACCACATATGGAGGTGGTTTAAAATGCAATTCCAATCATATTCTTTTAGATGCGTCTCAGTCTGGATGCTCTGGCTGCTGAAATTGACCCTTTGCTCGAAGCCACGCCCGAAAACCGCCACAGGCCAATCGTGGCTTAGCAACCATAACTAGGCGCGGGAGGTCTGGCAAGCTTTCGAGCGAGGGAAACATGCCGAAGCGTTGTGCGTATGGATTGTGCAAATCTGATACCCGGTATCCTAAAAGTTTGGACGGGGTGGTGGATTTTGTTCCCTTCCCGAATCCTAAAACCCAAGGGGAGAAATGCCAGGCGTCATCTTCATTTATAGCGTTTTTAACAATGTAGATTGTTCCAAAGCAGCTTTACATTGATAATAGGAAATTAAAAGTAAAGTGTTTTGGCTTTATAGCAGCTCTAGAATAAAGTTATTGTCCAGCTCGTGGATCAAGCAGTGTGATTAAAGGCAAGACGGAGGCTCACTGACATAACTTAACGTTACTTAAAAATATATTTCAACATTTTGTTAATCGACGGCCAAACCGTTACCCCAATCCGATCGCGACTCTCCCGTTAGTTCTAGTAAAAGTAAAAGGTAGTTAGTAAAAGGAGGGAACATCACGGGGCTTGCTGGAGATCTCCAAGGAAAAGGTTGGTATGCAAACTTAATCAGTTCATAACAGTAAGTTAGTCCGACGTGTGAGCAGTAACGTTAGCCTGGCGCGCTAAAAATATAAGTGGGAGAATGGTATCATTGCAAAGTGGTCAGGCTAATGTCTTGTTTATTCCACAATACATATGGATAAGCTGTTTGTTTTATAAATATTAGAATATTTTCAAATTTCACTTACCCTGCTGGGCATGCACATAGCTGTTCCTCAAATTTGTGTTTCCCATTTGAATGGTCAGCATATGAGGCGGTTGCTGCTTGCGCTGGGACCTAACGTTATGCTTTAACTTCAATTTTGATGAAATTATTCTCTAATCGTTTGCATATTATGTCGTGGATATAGCCCTCGAATGCATACTGCAGTATTGCACTCTCATATTTTCACCTGTTTGCCAAAAATGACTAATTATCTCCTTAGGAATGTCTGAAACCAGTGCATACTGTAATAGACGTGCCAGGCGCAAAAGCTTGACAGGCGTAGCAACAGTAACTAAGGAGGGCGGGGCTTAGCGAAGGGTCAATTGTATCCGAATCTGACACAGTTCGGAATTTGTTGCACATGTGTAAACACAAAAATCCGCACGAGATCTTATTTTTCACCATCCGTTCTGAGCCACTTCCAAATGTGGTTTTAAATCAGATACATATCCAATATCTGAACATCTGACCTACGTCTAAACAAGTATATGTGATTCCCCTTGGAATTCCAAGCCAAAGATAGCTTTTTAATTTTGTATTATGAAGCAGATGTAGTACTCCCTTTAGTAATAAATGAGAGTGAGAGAGACAAAACTGTGTGTTATTCCAGTGGTCCTCTCTGTGTTGTTTGAGGATGCGCCACAGTCATCATGGCAACTCTCAACTCCCAACTGCCACTCAGAATTCAGAAAATGCAACTGAACTGTTCAGTGCAAACTCATTATAATAAAGTAATTTAAATAAAACATATATAGTATATATAGTATATATATATATATATACTGTACTGTACATACATTTAAATAGACAAATATAAATACAAAATAAAAATATATACAAATAATTAAATATTTTTGTGACCCAAATATGCAGGGTGGTCACACAGACAAGCCTATATGTACTAAAACTCAGCTTTTGAAGTGGAAACGTTATATATAGGTAAAAATTACACACACAGAAACATTCAGAACTCAGGAGCATAGAAATTGCCTTTTGAATGTTTTTAACAAAACAACTTCACTACTGAAAGCTACATTATATTTGTCAGCAACGAGGTGATAACTTTGCTGTTTTTGCTATTAAACTTACAAGCTTCACTGTTACATATAGAGATGCTTTACAGACGCATGCAGATAATTCACACACACTCTCTCTCTCGCTAATTCTTTCAAATTCATAAATGTAATCTTACCACGCTACTTTATTTAGCCTCAGAATTCTAGAGTCGTAGATAAAACAACATGAAAATTACCGTTATTTTCTGGTTTATATCCATTCAGCCAGATTTTTCGCTGCATACATCTACAGTATAACAGCTTTTAACTTAACCATGCCTGCAAATAATCATGGTGCCACCCGACGTGAATTTTAAAAATAACTTTTGGCCCCGTTTACACGTACATGTTTTTTTTTTTAAACTGAGACATTTCCCTTTGTTTGTGCCCTTCATTTACACGCAAACGGAGAATTCGCCTCTGAAAATGATTCTTTCTAAAAACTCTGGCCAGAGTGGAGATTTTGGAAAACTTTGTTTGCACGTTTGCATGTAAACTGAGAAAAACTGAGTTTTAGGCAGCCAACGTCACAGTATGTGACAGAACTTGCACCTGCGTCGAAAGTGTGACCTTGTTCAAAAGAGGAAGAGGAAGTGATTTGTTGCTGTTGTTGCTATTTTCAGGATTCTGATTGGCTAACGTGGGCTTGAGCTTCTCGTTACACTGCCACCTACAGGTTTGGCATGCTCTTGACGGCATATATACACGGGCTCGTGCAAACGAACACTTCTGAAAACTGACAGGTATGCACAATGTTATTTTTGAAAACAGAGGCGTGTTTTCAAAGACATTACTAGGCGTGTTCCCCGAACTATACCTTAGAAAGCTGCTTAAGATATACCTTCTTACATGCGACGTTACTGGGTGCTGTCCGTGGCGATCATGCTGAATTGGTTGATATCGATGGCTCGAGAATCAATTATTCTCTCGTGCAGGGGCTGTTTCACTGCGTTATGCGAGAAAGTGGTGTTCTTTATAAAAGAAGCACTTCATAAATAGTTGAAATTGCATTTATTAGGACTATTAGATATTATAAAAAATAATCCAAACTATAATAGCCTATAATAGCCTAGCCTACATATTTTAAAATTGTAACATATATTGCTGCCACTATAACCATTTCAAAAATTTTACGTGCTTTCATCTCTTTCCCATTTTTGCTCGCTGAGGTGGAGCTGCGATGAAATATTGTTCTTGTAAATACTTTCCAGCATTTCAGTAATAAAAGTGTACATCTTACATACGGTAATCGGTAGTGATCAAAAAGGATTTAAACAGTGAATTTAGAATCTCTTCTTGTAAACTCAGAGATGTGAATTCAGACGGGAATTAAATTCCGACACGACCTGTTTGTCAAAAAACAATTTGGCCAGGGATTTTTATGCGGGTTGGGTGAGAAAAACACTGACATTATGGATTCAGACGGCAGTAAAATCACTTACCCCTGTAAATATTTAAAATACCGTACGAACCCATAATGACCAATTAGCGTCCGAATAGGACTTAACTGGCAGTAGCCTATTGAAAGCCCTCCGCAGACAGCGCCGTCTTTTAGAACAACTATTCGCTGTATCGCTGCCATAGTTTGAGCAAACTCCCCACCACGATCATTCCCTTTAAATAGACTATTAAGCCTTTAATGGTTCGCCAGCTGATGTACCTTTGGATAATATAATTAAAAATCTTACAACAACAATTTTATTCTTTGCATGAAAACACTTGAATTAGCCTAATTGAACACTGTCTGGGTGTATTAAAACTTCAGAATTATATTCGTATAGACCTGCAACAGTGATAAGGTAAAGCTAAGAGTGGTCCAGACCAACCTTCCGAACGTATGACTTACAGAAGGTATACTTAACTAAGAACGTTTCGGGAAACACATATTAACGATAAGGTACAGCTTAAGGTGTAACTTAAGAACGACGTAGCGTTAAGAAAGTTTCGGGAAACCCAGTCCAGATCTGTGCATTAAGACTTGCACTGTAAATGCAGCCACTGTCTTCTGCGTTACTCTTAAAGGTGGGGTATGTGATTTGCAAAACGGCTGGCAGATATTGAAAATACACAACTCAAATGGTCCTACCTTCTTTCCTTTGACTCCACCCAATTAAAGAACATGAGGGGGATGGGGGGAGGGGGGTATGGTACGACCGTTTGATTGACGCACTTACTGTCCAATGATTCTAGGTGGTCTTGGAAATGATTGGCTGGAGTTTTACGAGTCCTGCCCGTTCCACATATGATTAAATTGCTTAATTTTCATTTCAGTGCTTCTAACTAGGAATAGGATTTCAAGTGATTTTGAAAAAATGGCCAAAAAAGAGAATTACATACCCCACCTTTAATGCAACACAACGGTAACGTCAAAACTGGGGACGGAAATGCCAGAAGTAGTAATATGGTGTCCAAATGGTATGTCAAAAGATTTCTGCATTTTCCTGTGCGACGGAAGAGTTCTGCACTGCAACTCAACAGGGTGCTTATTTGTAGAGCAAGATGATGCAGCTCCATTTTTCCTGCCTCTGTATTGAAAACCTCGTCACATACGTGGGTATGCTTACATCATTACCAAAGCAACCCTTATAGATAGGTTAGTTATGTCTGGACACACAAATCTTATTTGACCACTTGGAAAATAATAGTGTGGAAAGCCTGCTGAAAAGATCTAATTTGAGAAAAATCCAATTTGCCTGAAGTCTGAACATAGACTTAAAAAAGGCTATAAGTAAAATTCAGAAACCCTTGTTATTAAAGACACTGGTGGCTATTAAGTGAACTGCAACCAGCAACTTATTGCTCGTACTTGCAATCGACAATGGACATCTGACGCTGTCCACACTGCTGAGAGTGGCATTTAGATTAATATGTAAATATGTGCTGCATGCTTTCCTCTTAATAACATAATAAACACACACAAAAAAATGACAGTGGTGAGAAAACAGCAGTTAAGAAAGCATCTGATCCTAACAATGTGGATATGTTTGCATATCATGCATTCACTGGCAATTCACTGACATCATGTCAACAATAATTAGAAGTAATTAAAATTACAGTGTTATGATAGTTTGATTATAAAGTATATTCAAGACTATAGACTATATAGATCTAGCAATATGAGACTATAGTTTGAATTAAAACCTTTTCTTTGCATGACACATTGGCATTAAAGAATGGCTTTTCGGACATTATCCTGAACATTGTATAAGCATTAATTTCATATGCTATTGAATGGAAAAGATGCTCTCTGGAGCATGCATAAACATCACATCCTTTTGATCCTTCTCTTAAAAATTAGTCTACAGGCTTTCATAGGCAAACTAGGAAGTCGGAGAAGGTCTCAGTTTTTAAGTTTTGTTACAAGCTGTTCACACATTGCTAAAAAAGGCGATTAATACATGAAAATTCTTACATATAGCCCCTTTATACTGTAATTTCCTTGAGATTTTTTTCTTCATTCTTTGTTTTTATGAATGTCTCAGTAATTCTTTCCAAAATCTTACGAAATTTCACATCGGGTATGTGTGAAAACAGGTCTGGCTACTGTGCATTTTCATAATACACTCTTATAATTTTCAAATTAAAAATAACAAAATCTAATCTAATATGCTCATTTGCAATCCAAATGCTTGGATTTATAGATGCAGCTTTTTATTAACTAATGGATCATATGTTTAAGTAAAAATCATTGGAAAACTGCCATGAATAACCACCTGAAAAAAGACAAAAGGTCCAGCCTGTCACTCCGACATGAAAGACTCAAAGCGATAACGCTCTATGCATGACTGTAAGTTTAAATGCTGGCTCAACTGGTTTACAAGAGGGTAAACTTAAAGCTGTTTACAGTATGTGTCATGGAGAGTACTTGCAAGATAAGAATGTTCAATGGAAAAAAAGCAGAGGAAAACAAATAAGATGAGAGAGGGGTCACAAATGTGCCCGAGTTGGAGTACTAGCTAGTATCTGTTTTCTCTTGCAGAATAGTTGTGCCACCCATATGTCTGGGTCAAGAAAACACAATAGATTAAAGGTGAAATTGTATAAGAGAACTTCTTCCATTAGCCTCAGCTGCATACCTGAAAAAAGGTAGACTAAAATGATTTCCATGCCTGCTACTATAATATTGTACCAGAATCTTGACACATACCTATCGGAAAAAGATATAAAATAAATAAAAAAACTGTAAAATGCTCTTAACTTATTAAAAATATAGCAACTAGCTAAATCTTCAGTTTAAGATGGGTTTGGTGCACACAGGGATAAAAAGTACCCCATGTGTAAAAATAAATACTCTGCTGTATCTTTAATGCTGTGGGCCTAATTTTCTGCCAGAGGTCCTGGACATCTTGTTCAGATACATGGCGTCATGGACTCGGTCAAATACCAACAGATAAAAAATAAAACCCTGACAACCTCTGCTAGAAATCTTATAATGGGCCATGTTTGGATCTTCCAACAGGACAGTGATCCAAAAACAAACATCAAAATCAAAACAAAAATGGGTCACTGAGCACAAAACCAAACATCTACAATGGCCATCCCAGTCCCAGACCTGAACCCTATAGAAAATGAGTGGGCTGAACTGAAGAGAAGAAGCGCCAACATGGATCTGGGAATCTGAGGATCTGGAGAGATTCTGTATGGAGGAATGGTCTGTGATCTCTTGTTAGGTGTTTGCAAACTCACCAGGCATTATAGGAGAAGACTCAGAGCTGTTGTCTTGAAAAAAGGAGGTTGCAAAAAGTATTTAATAAAACGTGGCAAATAATTGTTCCCAACGTGTTTTGGAGAAAAACATTTATTTCATAATGTGATTTTTCACTTTCAATTCTTTTACTTCAATGAAAGGTTAGATCTGTGCTAATTTTTGTAATAAAATATCAAAAGGATCAACAATGCAGATTTATTTTTTATAGCCATCTTTGATCATATTTACCAAGGGGGGCAAATAATTCTGACCAGCACTGTACATAGGCATAATAAAAATAAGATAATATCAAAATACAACAATTAAAAATAAATCAAGGATCACTAGGGCCTAGTGATTAAATGTGTTTTTGAGAATTGGTCATGTATCTATGTGAAAACATTTCTAAATAGGTTCTATCCTGATTGTTGATATAGAGCTCATAAGTCATTATGCGGGTGGTCAGTGTGGGCCAACACACAAAAGTTGGTCTGATATGAGAGACCCTGTGACCTAGATTTGGCAGGTTGGTTAAGTGAGAGCTCTTAAATTTCAAGTGACCCAATTGGCTGCATAAAATATTGTCCCTTGCTGGCATTAACTGATTGCCATCTGGCCTCATGAGCATGTGTAATGTTATCTCTTTATTTCTATCAATTTATTTTATTCTCTGATCATTTTTTTAATATAAAATGTTAAGTTCTTCTGTTTCAGGATTTGTGTCTTAGGCCTCTCATGTGCTACGCTCACTTATTTCATCCCATCCAAATACTCTCTGGTTGCACCAGTCCGTGTTTATGACTGGAGTAATATTAATGATGGCTTTTAAATAAAGCAAATATTTAAATCCACAAATATGTATTTGAAAATAATATAGAAATATGATATTCCATGACCTCTATGATTCACATTTGTTTTATTTTTCTCTCTCTCCGTTGCTAGTGACTACCATAGATACACATGGACCATCAACTTCTAACTGTCCGCTTGCTATTGTTAGTAACCTTGTGAAACTTTTAACCCCCTTTTAACATTTTTCACACATATGTCAGTAGGAAGATTCCATGACACTGGTTCTCTAAATATAAAGCCGGTTCCCTGTTCCTACTCAGGAATAGACATGTTTCCATCAAAGGTTGGCCTCTGGTGCACGACTGGAACATATGCAGCTTGTTCTTGCTCTCCGTTACTCAAGCTCTTTTAGGGTCTCCCTATAGGTTTCAATTACAATCGTCTATCTGCACTTTGTTGGACTGCCGGCTCACTTGAACGTGACAAACTAAATCCCAACTGCAGATCTGAGTCAGTGTTGTACTTCATGTTGTACTTCAACTTAGGGCTGGGCGATAAAACGGTATCGGTATTTATCGACGGTACACCATTGTCGTTAACAATATAAAAAATGTTTGATATAGCACTTGATATTTTCATTAAAATCACGCATCACCCGTAGATCTTAGGGGCCGTTCACATATTGCGTCTAAAAACGCGTGGAACTTCTTTCCAAAGTGATGCTATGCATCCATGAACTGCGCACTCTACATCATGTTGACTGAAGGTGCGTTCCATTTGACCGTGATTTGTAAGTGGACTGCAAAGTTAAAGATGGCGCGACAACCACAACGTTGCCCAACATCAAATGGCAAACATAATGAAAGCGGAACGAAAACTGTGCCTCTAATTATTTTGTGATTTTTGTGAATTATTTTTCATCCTTCAAAGATTACCCCCATTTAAAACTAAAAGTTTCAAGATGTAGGAAAACTCACACTTATTAAAAAAAAAATAATAATAATAATAATAATAATAAATAAATAAAAAATAATAAAAAAATCAAGGAAATTTCTCTGCCATTTATTTCTTTTCGCTGTATCAGAAACATACCGAACCGAACCATGAATTTTGTGAACCATTACACCCCTACTTATTACAGATGTTGATCTACCTCAAAGTTTGCCTTGATTGTTCTACAATTACACTTTTACACTGCACACATTTTGTAATATTTTATTTAAGGTTAAGAGTTTCTGTAACACTTACTTTTTTATCTTAATATAAGACATAAAGAAGATATTTTTGCTCACTTAATCCTTATGGATCGCTTTCTGCCAGGACTTTTACGTGCTTTTCCCAAATAACGGAAGTGACCTCGACCTCCGGGTTAGCGGTAGCATGAGCCATCAGGCAAGTGTTATTTAAATAAACTCCTGATGTACTTACAAACTTTCCAATGCCTCGTTTTATGAGTACAGAACCTATTTGTACTACTGTAGAAGTTTGGTACCATTCTGGGCATTATTAGTGGGGTAATTTACAAGATACATCCTTGGATCCATTAGCGCCTGCATTAAGCCATTCGGCTGATATCTCTAAATAAGCTCTAACTTTAATAATGTTCGACCAAGGGAAAAATGGCTTGGGGGGGGGGGGGTGTTTGGCTCGAGGTCATGGTGCAAAGGACCCTAGGTTGATTTTACTCCGAACCATCCCTTTAACCTGTGAAATAGCTGGAATATACAGTAGTAACTAGCCTGGCAAGCCAGACCCACATCAAGATTTTGGATCACCATTGGCAGGGCTCAATCTGAGGGGCGGGATAAACGGTTGTCTTTCAAATTCCCTCTGCACGCAATAGGATAGTGCTACAATCAACCAGAGCGTTTTCCCACCAGCGGAGCTAGTTAATAGATTAAAATTTTGCCGTATCTGGTCGGCAAAATTACGAACACATCTTCCTTTTTTAAGAATGACTTAAATGCTGTTCTTTGTTCTTTTCTCAAAGAACAGCTTAACTCCAAGTCCTCCAGAGTCGCGGCCAAAGCCGATTCGAAAGACCGCTGTTCGCCAGCAGCAGCAGCAGCAGCCATTCTTTGTTTTCAAGTAGCAGGGAACCGTTGCAACTCTGTCGTAATTTTGTTAAGCCCGCCCGCCGACTTTATACACAATGTGATTGGCCTGACTAGAGTTTAGTTTTTCCAGCTCGAAAGCCAACGGAGAGTTGCTAGACCACCCTGGCTGCAAAATAAAATTTGCTGCCGCTAGGGTGCATCTAGATTTCTAGGCTAAGTAGTAACAGCTTTGTCCACAATAACAGACTTTTATTTCATAGTTTATCTGCTGCATTTTCCGACTTCATACACACTTCTAAAGATGACATCAAACGTATAGCTGGAAAGCCTTTCACAAAACATTCAAGCATTAGCATCTCTTACAAATTATGTATAATATCTTAATGAAATGTCTAGCTTATTCATGTCATGTTGGAAATATGTTTTTTTTTTCTTCTCAGAATTCTGAGCAGATATACTGTAATATGATTAAAGATTCACACTTTTGGACATTATGTCTGTCCATTTACTTAACCTCTCTTAAATATCATAAATAATTTTAAGGAAATTAAGTTATGAATGCCATTGAAGGATTGTTGGTAGAGGGTGGTGCAAAAGTCTGATAGATCACTGGTCCAATAATGACTGAAGGCTAGATGTTCATATGAACTCTACAGAGTTATTTGCAAAGGTTAAGAAGGCATATATGGCCAAAGATTTTAGTTTAGAATTTCATACTTGAAACTCTTGTATCATCCTCAGGATGGAAAAGGTACCCAGAGGAATGCATTTGAAACAGATGATCACACTAGGAATAGAGTGACAGTCAAGGAGATTCAAAACAGAGTGCTTGTGAAAGCTGACCGAATCAGAATGCAGGGCTACCATGACACTGAGCAGGACGCATCATCTGGTTTCATCACAGATCATTTCATCCTCCAGCTATCCCATTTACCATGGTGTTCTATCAGTGCCAAACAGCAGACTGATCCGAGTAGCTGGTGAGCGCTTTTCGCATGAGTGGCGCTCCAGTAATGGCTACTATTCTAGCCTGTGGTTGAAGCTACATCTGGGAAACCGCAGGCCCTGTCACTGACAGCCTCAGTAAAGAGCATCTTTCCATGGGATGGTATTTCAGCATGCCGTTTTTTTAAAAGGCAAGCTCGACAGTGGTCCTCACATGGTTGCGGTTGCAGAGGCTCCGCTCTTGGCTCTAAGCAGGTCACCTCATGGAGGGTATACCCCAGCTAAACACATGGTCTTTCCCTTTCTCTCCCAACTTAAGATTCAATGATTGCATGGGCTGGCAGATGTCAGAGACTTAGAGTGGAACTGTACATCAATAAACAGACTTTGCCTCTGCCAAAGCTCATTAAGGCTCATGTTCTCCACTTATCTACATGGCAGACAGACCCTTCTTCCTATAGGCTCATTCCAAGCAACATTTTTAGTCCACACTCAAAATAATTATTTTTGCTGCTTGTTAAATTGACTTAATTAAAATGAGCTGAAGCAATACAATTTTGTTTCATTGTCATTTTCACTTCATTTCACTATGCTCAATCCACCTAAATTTGTACAATGAAAGATAACAATCTTTTTGTGTTGGGAAACATGAAGCATTTTTGCTGCATTAACTGAAACTAGGCAGTGGATTTGTAGTTCTGCTTGCTTTGCATAGAACTGGATTATTTTATGAGTTTTTTAGAAAAGGGAAAGACTTGTTAGTGTTTAATGTTCAGCTAGGTCGGACATTTGAAAGAGTTTCTGTTGAATTTTTTGTGGTTCACTGTGCTGAAGAGAGTTTGTGGTTAGGTTGTGGGTGGCTAGTCTAGAAATCTAGACGCACCCTAGCGGCAGCAAAATTTATTTTGCAGCCAGTGTAGTCTAGCAACTCTCCGTTGACTTTCGAGCTGGAAAAACCTAGTCAGGCCAATCACATCGTGTATAGAGTAGGCGGGGCGGGCTTAACATAATGACGACAGAGTTGCAACGGTTCCCTGCTACTTGAAAACAAAGAATGGCTGCTGCTGCTGGCGAACAGCGGTCTTTCGAATCGGCTTTGGCCACGACAGGACTTGGAGTTAAGCTGTTCTTTGAGAAAAGAACAAAGAACAGCACTTAAGTAATTCTTAAAAAAGGAAGATGTGTTCGTAGTTTTGCCGACCAGATACGGCAAAAGTTTAATCTATCAACTAGCTCCGCTGGTGGGGGAACGCTCTGGTTGGTTGTAGCACTATCCTATTGCGTGCAGAGGGAATTTGAAAGACAACCGTTTATCCCGCCCCTCGGATTGAGCAGTGCCAATGGTGAGTTGCCAGACCTAACATCCTGATGTAGGTCTGGCTTGCCAGGCTAGTGGGTGGCGATATTAAGACTATCATGTTGCTTTATTCATTGAGCCATAGCTATGGTAGCATCAATGCAGTGATAAGTAACATGCAAGCAATAGAAAGTTATTTAGCATGTAAACGTGCTGTGTTAGTTATTAATTATAACTTAAAGCAAGATTATTTGATAACAGTGCTGCTCTTTCCCATACGCAGATTATGCCACCTGTGTATGGCAACTGGCCCCGCCCCCATCAGACAAACAATACAGAGATTCTGTATAAATGTAATGTTCAATATTGCATTAAGAATAAACAATAAGAAACCACACATATATTTGCCATAACTGTGAAGTGTCAATGAGGGATACATTTTGAAGTACTATTGCATTTCACAGAAATTATGCATTAAAAGAATCCCTCTGGGGTTTAGATTTTACAGTATGTTTTTTTTCTTCTTCTGACTATTTTCGTCTTTAATGTGTTTACTATATTTGCCTTTAGATAACTGTAGCAAGGCACTTAACAACGCTAAAGGCATGGGGTTGATTCCAACGAAACAATGTATACTTATAAAATGTATATCTGGAAAGTATCATAATATATTGTCATTTTAGCTCATGTCTTTTATTTATTCTTGCCCACAAACAAAGCTTTATATTGATGTACACACACACACAAACACATTCATACATACACACAACCTCTCCCATGCTGTGAGGCACTGTTTGATGTCTCTGTTGCTGACATCTAGTGACCAGCATGAAGAGGAACAGAAGCTCTGTCTGAATAATTCATGTCTCATATGTGTTGCCCACAGCTGATTAACTGGCCTAAGGCAGAGAACGATGCATGGGAAAACAGAGCTAGCCAGGAAAATAGGTTCTCAGCTTCTCACTTACACAAAAAAGAATCAGTGCCAACATGATTGATTGTAACAACTACCACAAGCGTCTACAAAAGCAGAGATTTTACTTTATGTAGCTGGTGAAAATAGCTGAGATTTTTTTGTGTACTGCAACAGACCTCTTTGGAGTATTTGGAGCTTTAGAGTACCATATTTTATGAATCTGAAGAACATGTGATACTGCACACTAATCTGTGCTTTACATGTTTGCTTTTAAGTTGCCTTCAGGGGACAGAATAATTGCCTTAAAATGGAACTTGAGTTTCTTGCTTGGTTTAGATTTACTCTGTAAATTTGCTGATGCAAAGCTTCGTGGTTAGATAACTAAAAGCTGCAATTGAAGCCATGTCTATTTGAAAGAGATGTATATTTTAAACTTGTACTTTGTTGCAAATGGAATATTAGTCCTTGATCTCGTGGAGCTTCCAAAACAGATGTAAAAAGGAAATACAATCAATTATTTAGATGACTCTGTGGTGTCATTATATTTGATGAGACATTATCTTTGATTATTTTCTTCTGCATATACACAATCCAGTTTCCGAAACAGATCCATGGCAATTTAGCAAGACAACACAGGAGGAACATCCTTTGTAACTCCTTTGTAACTTGTAACTATAACATGTCATTGTGGAGTGAGGAAGCCAAACATACACTTGTTTGTTTGTACTTGTGCCCTGCAACTGTCACCAGATGACAAGTTTGTCATTTTGTTGTCTTTGTCACCGTCCAGGGTCTCACCTGGGAATAGACTTAATCACTGGCCTACCTCCATCAAAAATACCTGCATCCTAGTAGCTGTTGACCGCTTCTCTAAAGCCTTCAAACTAATCCCATTCAATGATCTACCCACTGCCATGGAAACAGCCGAGGACCTTTGGATAACCAGAAGACATTGTGTCAGATAGAGGCTCACAATTCACCTCTCATGTCTGGAAAGCCTTCTTTCGTCTTCTCGAAGTATCAGTGAGCTTGTCTTTAGGCTATCACCCCCAGATCAACGGTCAAACCGAATGCAAGATTCAAGAAATTGGACGTTACCTGCGGTCATGCTGCCACCATCATCAACATAGCTGGAACCGCTTCCTACTGTGGACCAAGTGTGCACAGAATTCTCTTCATCAGAACACCACAGGACTCACCCCTTTCCAGTGCATACTCGGCTACCAACCACCCCTGTTTCCCTTGTAAGGTGAGCCATCCGAGGTTACAGCTGTCAACCATTGGTTTCGAGAGGGTGTGGGACTCAGCTCATGTTCATCTACAAGGGGCAGTCCGGTGGCACAAGAGCCAGGCCGACACCAGAAGAGCTGCTACACCCACCTACCATCCAGGAAAGAAGGTCTGGCTCTCCACCAGGGACATCCACCTCCGACTGTCCTGTCGTAAGCTGAGTCCCAGATTCATCGGCCCATTCACCATTGACCGCCAAATCAATGATGTGACATACTGCCTCATCCCACCTCCACAGTACAGAATATCACCCAGTTTTAACATGTCACTGTTAAAACCTTGTCATGCCTCTCTTCTCCCTTCATCCACAGGACATGGTGCTGTCAAAGTACCTCCTCCTTCTGTCGAAGCAGAAGATAACCAGGTCCACACTGTTCATTCCATCCTCGACTCCCGGCAATGAGGCAACCTCACTGAATAGCTTGTGGACTGGGAGGGGCATGGACCCGAGGAGAGATCATGGGATCCATGTAACGACATCCTAGATCCTACTCTACTCACCGATTTCCAATAACGCCCATCCAGAACGTCCAGCAACCCGAGGCAGAGGTCGTCCTCGTCGGCGCATCCGGTCCTCTGGAGCTGTCTGTGGAGGGGTGGAGGGGGGTTTACTGTCACGGAATCAGCCAATACACCCTCAGCACCAGGTCCTTCAGCACCACCCACTCGTTCATAGTCACTTGAATACTAACCTGTCACACCCTCATCAAGCACCACATATAAGCACCCAGTTCACACACACTCATTGTCTGGTCTCGTCAGTCACTACACGAGTACACTTACCTGACCACTCACCTTCCTATGCCTACCTTCATCGTCCTCTTCCTCTTCGTGTTTGTCTTCAACCTTGCAAGTAAAAATACACCGTCAGTTAAATGTGACTGTCATTTAAACTGCTTATGCTCATCACTCACCTGTCTGCCGATCTTCCAGATCACCACCAACCCTTTAATAAAGAACTTTATTACTTTTGTTACTTTTACCTCTGTGTCTCCTCTCCTGTTTTGTGACAGATAGGCATCGTATCCCTATAGGCAGAGGTGGATCAGCTGAGAGTCAGCTGATGTGAGCCTGACTAACGTGACCTGCCAGAACTAACGCCACGCTTGATTTTCATTATTTCACAAATACAAATGCCAAAAGTTATTCCAAACCTGTGTGTCTCACTGCCTGAAACTGGTTTGTGCCATTGTGGAATTGGTTGATTATGTTCCCAGCAGCTAAGCAAAGAGGCAAGGAAACTTTCAGGACAATTAAAGTATAAGTTCAAACAAGCTGCATTAATGAAGACCTGGTAGGTGAATCAGTATCAGATGAACAGCATACTGTAGTTTAATAGTGTAAAAGTACACTATTGTTGCTCTACTGTGATTATGATCTCAGCAGATCCTTTGGTCCAAAGCCAAAGTACACGTTAAATTGATGAATACTAACAAGTAGGTGAAGACTCACACTGATTAAAATAAAAGCTTAAAATGAAAAAAGAAACCAGTGCCAATACAGTTGTAGAGCTCAAGGAACATGTAGAACACAGACATGTACTACAATGAAAGCTACTAAGATAGAACCCAGTTAACCTGCTCCAGTGATTAGGTTGTGTCCATACTGAGACACCCTTCTTTTGTAAACACTGATGTTTACATAAGAATCAGACAGTTTCTGAAAGCTAGGACAAGTTTTCATGCCAAGGTGAAGTTATAGGTACACAAAGAAAGTCCTCCTTTCCTGTTGAAGAGTTAAACAAAACCTGTATTAGATGACACATATCACTTGTTAGGGTGTAGTTTACTTTTGTGTGCACAGCAACAGTTAGGACATGTTAAAGTATAATCTAAAAGTATTTATCTTGTTCAATAATTAAGTACATATATATTTATTTATTTTTAAAATTGTATTCACAAATAATGGATTTTATTTATTTGAACTTCTGGCCATTGCATCAAATTTATGATTTCATTAGGTTTGATCTGAAGTCAAGGTTCAGGCTTCAGGCACAGACAAACTACAGGTTCAAAATGGTCAATAATTTTTGAAAGCAATGTAATAAAAACTAGTCTTAAAGGGGACATATCATGCCAAATGCACTTTTTTAGCCCTTAAATGCATTTTGTTGTATATTTGGAGTGTTTAGAAGTACAGAAAATATGAAATTATTCTCTTCAGGTGCTTCTGTTTTGGTCATATTTTTCAACCTGTTCCGATTTTTCTGTTATCTATGACGTTTTTTGAACTATTACGTCACAGTATTTGCAGCGGAACTGCCAAATAAGGACATTGACTTCCGGCCCAACACTTCGAGCAATCCGCCATTTTTATTTCTCGCTGCAATTTTGTAGTCCAAGCTAAAGGATGCAGAAGTTACGAGAGGGTAAGTTAAAATGTTCGGTTGTTGGATGTAGTAACCCACACGCTTCATTACACCGTTTAATGTAGATGAACTGCCGCGCTTGTTACAGGACGCATGTTTAACTGAAAGAACGAGCAGAGAGAGAGACCCGGTCGCGCGCGCGCTCACTCTCTCTCTTCAGAGCCAGGCGAAAGTGTAAACAAGACATCACCGTCTCCAAACTAGACGCTGTCTTGCTCTCTCTCCCTCGCACATATTAATCAAAATAAATCGACACGGTGGTAAAAGGTCGGAAGACCAAAGTTTCATGTGTAAATACAGTACACACCATTGCGATACATCCATATGAAGACGTTGTTCTACAGGTTCGTCGTCTTCATTTTCATCTCGCTCCTGCTCCGACTCTGGCTCGAACATGTAAGGCTGGCTGGACAAGTCTTCCGTTGTTGACATTTTGTTAACAACGTGTGAATAAAAAGTTTCTGTGCCGCTAGATAATCGTATCTCTGCTATCAAACTACAAAAATGGCCGAACGGGGTGGAGTTGAACCGAGTGGGCGGGGTATGAAGTGTCTCAATTGTATTTAAAGAGACCGCACCAAAACGAGTTGCTCTCAGACGCACATCAGAAAAGGGGTAGAAAAGGGGCCTGTGGAGCTATAATAATGAGGAATTCAGACCCAAGCATTGCAGTTCCGCTTTATATAACCTACAAATGTATGATTTATATGTAAAAAGGAACAATTTAAAAGCATGATATGTCTCCTTTAAAGAGCTCAAGAAAAACTCAACAGAGACATCTTTATCATTCCACACCATTACTTCTTGCTGCTCATCCTACTAGGCATAAGTCCCTAAACTGTGGAAGCTCAATTTCTTCATGTTTTGATTCTTTCAAAACATACTGATTTAAAATTGCCTTAATCCAGTGATAGATGAGTGGCCTGTCTGTCTCTACTGCATGTCAAAGCAAACCTTAGTAATCAGATTAATGATCACTAAGCCAGAAAGTGTGTGAAAAGCTTGGAATAATAGATAAATGCCAAAACCGTCTGTGAGCTATGAAACAGAAACACAGACATATGGTCTTTCAGAAAGAAATCCCAGAATACATTGTGTCAAGTTCAGCGGGAAAAATCCAAGACTGTGTACGAGGTAAACAAAGGTAGACTGTACAGTAAATTAACTTATTTTTAATAATGAACTGCATTGTTAAAAATAGTTCTGTATAATTAAAGAATTTAATAATTTTATTGAGGGTTGCATAATACATTGATACCAAATTAGCTACAGTATTAGATAATATTAGACTTTCTTTAATCTATAGCATCTGTCAATATTAGACATATAATTTAAATTGTATTTAAATGTACATTTAATTGTGCATGGTCCTTTTCTGCTATTTTTACAATTAGATTACTTTTGTGGACATTTAACCCTCACTTAAATGTATTCTATGTTCATACTGCACATTATAACATTGTGATATCTAAATCCATTTGTGCATTTAAAATTAATCATTTTAGTTTTTTAGTTTTAGTTTTTTAGTTTTTCCATTACAGAAAAAAAAATTAGCGGCTTATCAGTATAGTCCAAAATGTTTATATTGTGCATCCCCAATTTCATTAGTTATTTATATGCCCTAATTGCGTATTGTAAAAAGTAGCTGCCTATGCATATCATTGCATGATCCTGCCTAATAAATAAAAAAATCATTCTAGCTGTAGGTGTAACATAAAAAAAACTTATTTTTTACAAATAAATCTATGTTTGTTTCTTTACTTGGATAATCGCTACTTGGATAATCACTTAATTTAGATTTATAGCAAAAACATTTTGAGTTCATATTTACTGCTGGATTTGGCTGATGTAATGAACACTATCCACACGGTGACGACGTACTGCAACATAAATCTAGCAACCTTTCTCATATTTCCATTGTTTTAATTATTTAGAGTAATTTTATTAGACTGTTGTCTACAACAGGTGCGACCGTTGTAGTGTCGCGCCACACCGCAACAGCTTGAAGCTGTTGATGCTTGAAGCTGGATGCATCAAAGAAAACTTTCCAAATCCATTATTTCTGTTGTTGGAAGCTTTGCAACAGTGTGGATTACCTAAGCCTCGGGTATACAACAGAGAATCCGTTTACAGTCTCTTCGTGCCACATCCAGTGTAGACAGAATCATGATTTTAATGATTTCTTGCTTTTGACATGTTGCGATGCCCCACTCACATCTGTTGTAAACAGGGTGTAGCAGTATTATATGTGTAATGTTACCTTGCTATTACTTTACATATAAAAAGGTAAACTTTGTGAGATTTCGAGAGTCGAGCCTGACCTTAGACTGGTGAGTAATGCATTATGTGAATTACTGTATTTAATGAGCAGCTGTGTTGGTAGTAGCATTTTAGTCAATCTCTACTGCATAGTGCATATGCTTATTACATATAATGAAAAAAAACTAATGAATGTCAAACCAATATGTATTCACATGAGTTACTTCTACATTTAATTGTATTGATGCTTTTTCATTTGAATATGTTTCTGCTACACAAAAAAACAAATAGTAAGACTGCATACTGTTTCACATCCATACCTGTTGCAATGCATGTTCATTTCTTAGACAGTGGACTGTGCCTGCATATAATAATACAATTATTATTATTTTTTTATATGTATTATAGTCACATGCAATTTTATGTTTAATGTTGGGAAGGAGGAGGAAAGGGATGCCTTACCTGTAATCAGATGACTTCTGCATTTTTTTTTTTTTTGTCGAAAAAATAACATCTTTATTTTTTTTAAAGGTGCAATAAGTAGTTTTTATGTTTTGCTGGCTCCTGTTCTTCCCAGTGGTCCTGACTCATTCTGTTTGCATTGATGGGTTGCACACGTGATGATCCATACTTTCAATCTGAATTATGCCTATGCTAGACTCCTGTTGTGCCTTTAATATATGGTGTCTAAAATATGGTGTTTGTTGTTATATTCCTTGATTTACTTGTCTGCTCAGCTTAGGTGTATTTATTTTTTATTTTTTTTAATTATTTTTTTATGTGCTCTGACCGCTGGAAAAGTGCCAGATAAATTAAAATTATTTTGAACTTGGTCAAACTGCAAGACACTGCTGGTCAAGTGATCTCAACATAGAGAATTTAAAACTACCACATTTCAGTATTTCATGTGGCTCTACATTTGCTTTATTTTTATGTCTGTGGCTCTCCCTTACCTTGTTCTCCAGCTATTTTCCGAAGTTCAAGAATTCCACCTTGAGGGGTTCAAATGCCTGCAAAATATTATAATATTAGCTATATTGTGCTGCACAACAAATTAATAATGCATATTATGAACATAATTATTAATGTATAATTATGAACATCTAAAGGTGCATTTGATTTTTATTTCCTCTAGATGGCACAAAAACTCAACACAACACTTTCCTAAACATCCATGTTTCTGTTTAATTGACAGACTATAGCCCCTTTCATTATGGTACAAACTTTGCCGAAGTCATTGTTCTGAACAAGTATAAACTTTTTATAACATATTAGACTATACAAAACATATTACTTTAGCTAAAGTGAATGTCAATACTGGGGGCCTTTTGCCTCATGCTGATTAGCCTTTTATCCCAAGTGTTAGGTAAAGGCTCCCCTCTATACCCAATACATTTTTTATGATTTTTAAACAAAACAAACTACTTTTATGGTTTATTTTCATACACAATATCCATGTGTAATAAAAAGATATAGATTTTCTGCAATCAAATTTTCCTTATGGTGTACACTACAATATTTCAGGCTAATTCCGGCCCAAAAGAGTCATTTGTTGGTGAATCTGGCTACACTTACTGCAATGTGCTTTTGATTCAATAAAACGAATCAGCTTATGAGAATAATTTGTTCATGAATTGGTCTAGTATTGCGATGGATGCTGTTGATTCACTAAGAACAACTCATAAGAGTAAATAGGAATGCAAGAAGTGCTGCATGGGGTGTAACTTCAGTATCTCGGTGCTCTTTGGGTGTAGGGATGGTTTCACTCATACGAAAAAACAATCCATGGAACTGGAGTAAATCGTTTTTAGAAAAATATAATAATAATAAAAAAGAGTCATTTGTTAGTGAATAGAGGTAAAATATGACAACAAAGGCATGACTAACTAACATCGAGTCACTTACCCTTTTATTTCATAAATTAAACACTTCCTCAAAGACGTTCATAAAATCGTACAGTAGGCCTAGCCTATTCCTGAAATCAAGAAACTGCAAAAAAAAAAAAAAAAATGTTACAAACTTAAGTTTTAACTAGTAGTCTAACAGTCGTCAATATATAATAAACAATATAGAGTTGTCTAGGCCTCTTCAAAAAGAGCGCGAATTTTCGCCATGTTAAGCCTGGTTCATAGTGAGAGGAAATAGTTGTTTTACAGATGATTACTGGCTTAGAAATATTACAATTACACCAAGTCACATTACAAAATAACAATAGTAAAGTTAAGTTTCTTAAGTGATATTTTGAATGTATTCAAGGTGAGTTCACCATGTTGTACTTACCATTGGCTAAGAGATTCAACCTGCGTCCTCGTAAGCTGGTAATTTTCTGTGAGAGGTCCTACCTGTATCACGTGGCCGCTGTTGATAGCCTATGTGCGTTCACGCCATAATTACTGTAACAATTCTGAACTGTAAAGAAGCATAGAACTTGTAATTACAAAGTGTAAACTCAATTTTCTGATAGCTATGACTTGTATCACGTGGCCGCTGTACCACATGACCACTGCAGATTTAAAAAGTGTTCATTAGAAGCATATGGAGCTTTATTTACAGTAATTACGACATGGCGCGAACGCAGTAAGTGTTACCATATACAGCTCAGACAGAGAGTTGTGTTGTCATCAGATTACAACATGGCGTGATCAGCATAATTTGTTTGTCCTCGTATTTTCTCCTTGAAATTCATATTTTGATAGTAGCCTAATATAATTTTGTATAGTAATTTTGTATAGTAATAATTTTGGAATTATTTGATTATATATATATATATATATATATATATATATATATATATACTTCATTATAGCAATGCATTAGGGATTAGCTACTAGCCAGCCTAAATTACGGTGTATTTATGTTTGGGGTTTTTGTTTTATTATTTCTATATTTTTTATTATTTTATATTTCTATATTAAGAGTTGTTTTCGAATTTCTCCATTAGATGTAGCTATATCACCGTAGATCACTCTGTATGCTAGAGTATTTTGCAATTGGATAAATTACTTATTCCTGTCCCTAATTTATTTTTTTATTCTTTTTTTTTTTTTTTTTTGCTTGTTTGAATTAATCATACATAATATAATGTGTCTCTATTCATTTATATCATTAGTTATTACAGATTTTATATATTGCATCATTTAAATGAAAAGTTCAAAGCACCCTGTCACATTAATTCCTAAGATGACAATGGCTTATTTTCATCATATTCATGTAGCATATCAACTTTCCGTGAGCACTCTTTCTTGTTAATAGTCCAGTCCTTACTGAGGAGAAAAGTGTGTATTTGGAAATACCCTCGGCCCCTCCCCAGCTCAGTATCCTTGTTTCAACTAAACCATGGCCTGGTGACACAGAGAGCTTGCTAACTTCAAGACTTATTTTTACACCTCATGAATTTTTTAACCTTAACCCCAAGGTAGTCCAGACCAACCACAACCAGAAAAAAAAAAAAGGTGTCTTCAAAGAATAACCACAGTCATACTTGATAATTCTGAATAATATTTTCCATCCCTGATGTTTGCTGTATGAGGTTAACAGTGTTGTTCCTGCAAATATACAGATATTGTTGTGCACAAAAATCCAATTTCTGGAAATTTTGGAATCTGAACATTTAAAATGACTCCTTTAAACTTAAATTATTTTTATATTATCTGGGTCAGTAATTCTGTAATTTATCTAAAGTAATCCCTTATCCTAATTAATTGCCTATTGTTTATAGTGTATGTATATTATACTTTTTAAAAATGTATATTGTTTATTTATAGTGTGCATAGCTTTGTATATTGTATAGTAAAGTTCAATTATATATTTACAATAGGCCTATACCAGCCATAAGGCGGCTCAACTAGGCCGTTCATACTTGTGATCCATGAGGCAACAAGTGTGAGAGAGCATGTGTGTGGGTGATTGGAGCCTGACTCATCCGTATTTTCCAATCACCTTTTCTTAATGTGACCTTCTCACCTATGGAACAGAAATGATTGTTGGATTATACCATTCTGGTTAGGGACAGTCCTTATGCATCAGTGTGTTTTTTTCACTCTGTGAATGGTCAAATGGCATTCATCCTCCATATTTTATTGTGCTCAATCCATGTTTCAGCACAAGCGGTGTTACTTTAAAGGCCAGTGACTTATAACTGAACACTCACTAACGTTGTATTCAGAGCATTGAACAGTATTCTGCATGAATGTTCATTTTGTTGTTTCTGTTTGCTCTTCACTCCTACATGTTTTCAACCACGCAGTGTGCAAAGCAACTGAGCATGCACAGGAAATGTAACACATTCTGAAATGACAACTCATGGAAACTAAATTGCTTCTGCCCTTTTTCTATATGCAAATAAGGTGCTGCAACTGCTAAGATATAGGTTGAATTTATGCTTACCAATGCACAAACATCTACAAGGGAGCACAATGAATCCAGAGAATATGGTGTTTAACATATTGTTGGATTGTAAAGGATTGCAGCTTGGCCAAAGTCAGTTGTAACTAATGGTATAACAATGCAAGATGTTTCGTAGTTTGATGTTGTTCCTGTTTTAAAAAGACAGCATGTTGGCCAATTATAGCCAACTGAAGGTTCTTCTTAGTATTAGCCAGTTGCTAGGCCCTAAAAACTCTCCACAACACTTTAGCAACAACCTAGCAGTGCCCTATCAACCATCCAGAACACCCTAAATTGCTTAGGAACACCCTAGCAACAAATCAATGAATCTTATCTTGATCACAAGTATCACTGACAATAGTTTGTGGTTTAGTGCACCTGCTACAAGCCTGACACATGAATCTACAGTCGAATTACTCTGAAAGAGGATGTGTCAGCTCCTTTTTGTCTGTTTTGGTTTCATGATATGCATCAATATAATTTTCTATTTGAGTTTCTGATCTTTATCTCCAAACCACTTTGTACCTTGCTTTCGAAACGACTCTTGCGTGTGCATGTTGACAAGAGTCTAATTATTTTGAATGACTTGTGTTTCAATATCCAGATTTAATTTTTATGGTATATGTTCAAATTGTGAAAAGTACACAGTCACCTTGAATCCATTGGGGGTACCAGGGGTCAACATCAGTGACATTTCAATTAAATGTATCTATGGATGTGTTGCCAGACTTTTTGGTGTTTTACTTGATGAGGATTTTACACTTGACCTTTACAAACATAGTGTGTGATTGTCCGTAGAAACTGTCCGTTGAAGAAATAATTTCTTCTTAGCATGTCTCAATGCACATACAGCACGAGGGCCTTGTTTGACGGAAGCCTATGTGTGACAGTGGAACCTTTAGAAATCCTCAACCTACACAATGTGGCAGGTCCTGAACATTCTCCCCGAAACTTTAAGCAGCGGTGAATTTCAATGATAGGTGGGTGAATTTCGATTTCGGAGGGTAATGCGGTGAGGAGAACTGTATGACTTCAAATGTTTGCGTTCTGGTTAACTTAAGTCATGACTTTTTGTCCTGACCTGATCAATTCTTTGTCATCTTCCTGATTTCATTACTATATACAAGCTGTATGGCATTTAAGCATCGATCTGACATTTTGTGTTTATAGCACATATTTTCATATATGTATACAACTTCATTAAAATTGCAAAACAATATAATTTTGACAATATGTTGCATATATATATAAATATATATAATTATTTGGCATATATATATACATATATATATATGAAGAGTTCAGATGCAAAAGCCTCTAAGTGCCATCTGAAATTTTCTTCTAGAATGATCATTTTTATAAAGCTTGTATATTTAAGTTAAGTAATTTCACTTAAATGACAATTAATAGGTAATTTGCATTGCCATTTAAGTGAAATTATTGAACTTAAATATACGAGCTTGATAAAAATGATCATTCTAGAAGAAAATTTCAGATGGCACTTAGAGGCTTTTGCATCTGAACTCTTCATATATATATATATATATATATATATATATATATGCCAAATAATTTGTAGTTATTTTTCTTCCACCTCAATGCTGATTCCACGTAATTCTCAGTGGTTCAGGGAAAAAGCCTCTAAAAGCTGATGTCATTAACGTGTGTGTAGAGCAGAGGTGCTCATGGTGCATTTTGGATGCAAAGCAGAGCGAAACGAAAGTGCTGACGAACACCCACTCATATGTGCACATATATAAATAGATATACTTTTATTTTCAAACCGAATGCCTAATGACATATAAGTATGCTGGACTGTTTCAAACGGCTCATGATCAAGTAACATAAATATTGAATTTTCACAGGAATTGCAAAAGTGAAAGGAGATCCAACAATTATAATGAAATAGTAACACAGCCTCACTGTCATGTTTTATTTCATTTCTTTTAATTTGTCGACTTCAAGAAGCCAGCCAGCAAGGGATGTTTTCCTGTGAAAAGCACCTTAATTGATTCTCACCAAATTCTTCAGACTGTCACTGTGTGTCTTACCCAGGCTCTACCTCACTCTATTTGTGTTGTGCACCACCCTTCAGTAGAAGGATGAGTCTGTGGTCTGCTCTGCTCTACTTATCGTAAGCTTCGCAAGCCCTCGCTTACCAGAAGTGACGGGACACGGGGGGTTTCTCAGTGACATCACTTCATGCGACGAGGCAGAGCATCCAGACAGGGCTGTTGCAACCATGCATGCATGAAGTAGAGAAACAATCACAAGTGTTTAATCATCCTTTTAGTCCTAGAAGATGATCAAAGATTTATAGATCTTTCATTTAGTCATTACCTTCTTTATTTTATTCACAATCATGCTTTCCTCGCCCTGTCACAGTTTCCGTTGTGGGCGCTGCTGTGCCTTGTGTGTCTCTGGCTGTTTTTCAACATGATTCAGATGAGATATCATCAAGATCTAAGAAGCTGTTGGCACCCTATAAGTCACTGTTGTTTTAAAGCTTAGCAGCAATGATATCCTGCCTGGTCACGCTGTGTAGTTTCACTTTTAAGTTTTTTTTTTCTTTTCTTTTTTTTTAAATCTAATGCTTTTAATAATTTCATTTTTTATTATTAAGAAAGACAACATGAGCAAGCAAAACATTAAAAGAATTTAATTAACTTGAACAAGCACATCACTACTGGAGCATTTGTTTGACTGAAAAATAATCGAACCTTCTAACTAAATATAATGTATTCCAGTGATTCACAATTGGTGATGATTCAGAAAGGAGGGGGAAACAATGCTTATTAAAAATTATAAAATGTAACAATCATGGTTATTTAGAACAGCAAAATACATATAGGCCCTTATAGGGAGGCGATTCTGTCAAACTCTATGGTGAATGTGATTGTACCTGTTCCTGGATCAAAATCTTTGTTGATCCTGGAACAACATTCCAATTAACCAATCAGATTTGAGGGTCAAGTTTACAGTTTATGTCAAGTTTAGGTTTAAAACTCTATGGTATTGTGATAGATTTTCTCACTTTTTGTCTTTCAAAACAATAAAAACAGTTCTGGGCCCGTATTCATAAAGAATCTTAATGCAAAGAGTAGCTCCTAGTGACAAAATTCTAAGAAAATTCTTAGAAATGTGGGCGTTTACTCTTAAATTAAAGAAAAAAATCCTAGTAAAGAAAAAAGTAATTCAGAAAGCATCTTAACCCTTAAAAGAGGTCTTAAGGTCAAAATTGTTAGGAGCACGGACGAGGACTTTTAAGAGGCTTAAGAGTTTTTTTAGCAGAGGAGAAAATGGCAGAAAGACGAAGAGGGAGAAGAAATGTGTTGCAGACAATGAATAACAGTGAGTTAATAAGACGCTATCGATTAGATCGTGCAGGGATCATGTTTGAGACTGATCTTATTAGAGACACGCTAACATCTCCAACACAGCACAGAAATGCCATAGCGCCAGAAATGAAAGTAATCACTACATTACGATATTTGGCAACTGGGAAAATTCCATGTTTGATACATTAAAACCAACATTCAAACCACCACTTAAATAGACACGCCAGCAATCAGTGTAATTGTGGAAAAAATTGTATCATTCTAAGCCAATCAAATACCTTATAGGAAATTAACAGCATGGTAAAAAAAAAAAAAAAAAGGATTTATATACACATATATAATGTGTGTGTGTGTGTGTGAGAACGGTCAAATAGGAAAAATTACGCATGTAAGTTCAAAGTGAAGGCTTAGAATAGACCCTATAGTTAAAATCACTTTTTTCTTCCTTCTTGGACAACCAACCAATCATAGTCTTCAAAAGATTGTGTCATACATAGCAACGGGGTCAACCCCGCCTCCTCACTAAGATGAAAGTTTTTGTCTTTTCCTTACTCAGAGTTGCTCTCAGATCGGTCCCGAATCGCTTTTAAGCTAAGACTCCTACGTAAAAGTTTTTAAGCTAAATTAAGAGTTTTCTTAGAGGATTCTTAGAATCTTTATGAATACGGGCCCTGATCTCTGAACAGTTTGTTTCTTGTTCACATCAGATTTGAATTTCGTATTGATTTAAAGGGATGGTTCGGAGTAAAATCACCCTAGAGTCCTTTGCACCATGACCTCGAGCCAAACACCCCTCCAGAAGCTTTTTTTCCCTTGGTCGAACATTATTAAAATTAGAGCTTATTTAGAGATATCAGCCGAATGGCTTAGTGCAGGGGCTAATGGAACCTAGGATGTATCTCGTAAATTACCCCACTAATAATGCCCAGAATGGTACCAAACTTCTGCAGTAGTACAAATAGGTTCTGTACTCATAAAATGAGGCATTGGAAAGTTTGTAAGTATCAGGGCCCGTATTCATAAAGAATCTTAATGCAAAGAGTAGCTCCTAGTGACAAAATTCTAAGAAAATTCTTAGAAATGTGGGCGTTTACTCTTAAAATTGAAGAAAAAATCCTAGTAAAGAAAAAAGTAATTCAGAAAGCATCTTAACCCTTAAAAGAGGTCTTAAGTTCAAAATTGTTAGGAGCACGGATGAGGACTTTTAAGAGGCTTAAAGGAGCAGAGGAGAAAATGACAGAAAGACGAAGAAGGAGAAGAAATGTGTTGCAGACAATGGATGACAGTGAGTTAATAAGAAGCTATATATTAGATCGTGCAGGGATCATGTTTGTGACTGATCTTTTTAGAGACACGCTAACATCTCCGACACAGCACAGAAATGCCATAGC
Source organism: Abramis brama (assembly GCF_963993115.1). Taxonomy (NCBI): domain Eukaryota; kingdom Metazoa; phylum Chordata; class Actinopteri; order Cypriniformes; family Leuciscidae; genus Abramis; species Abramis brama. The sequence continues at coordinate 46,573,622 of NC_139966.1, read as the reverse complement.
GCCAGAAATGAAAGTAATCACTACATTACGATATTTGGCAACTGGGAAAATTCCATGTTTGATACATTAAAACCAACATTCAAACCACCACTTAAATAGACATGCCAGTAATCAGTGTAATTGGAAAGAGTGGAACAATTTTTATCATTCTAAGCCAATCAAATACCTTATAGGAAATTAACAGCATGGTAAATAAAAAAAAAAGGATTTATATACACATAAATAATGTGTGTGTTTGTGTGTGTGTGTGTGTGTGTGTGTGTGTGTGTGTGTGTGTGTGTGTGTGTGTGTGTGTGTGTGTGTGTGTGTGTGTGAGAACGGTCAAATAGGAAAAATTACGCATGTAATTTCAAAGTGAAGGCTTAGAATAGACCCTATACTTAAAATCACTCTTTTTTTCCTTCTTGGTCAACCAACCAATCACAGTCGTCAAAAGATAGTGTCATACATAGCAACGGGGTCAACCCCGCCTCCTTACTAAGATAAAAGTTTTTGTCTTTTCCTTACTCAGAGTTGCTCTCAGATCGGTCCCAAATTGCTCTTAAGCTAAGACTCCTACGTAAAAGTTTTTAAGCTAAATTAAGAGTTTTCTGAGAGGATTCTTAGAATCTTTATGAATACGGGCCCAGGAGTTTATTTAAATCACACTTGCCTGATGGCTCATGCTACCGCTAACCCGGTCGTTGAGGTAACTTCAGTGACTTGGGAAAAGCACGTAAAAGTCCTGTCAGAAAGCAATGCATACGACGCCCAGTTCCAGGAATGCACTAATATTTTGTTGGTAGTACCAGTTTGCAACAATTATTAGTTAACACTAAGTTGTCAACACTTCGGAAAAAAAATAATAAAAAATGTTGTGATATATGGCATATATTCAGGGATACACATACTGGGATATATTATGCAAGGACTTTTACATGCTTTTCCCAAATTACTGAAGTGACCTCGACGATCGAGTTAGCGGATTAGCCATCAGGCAAGTGTTATTTAAATAAACTCCTAATGTACTTACAAACTTTCCAATGCCTCGTTTCATGAGTACAGAACCTATTTGTACTACTGTATAAGTTTGGTACCATTCTGGGCATTATTAGTGGGGTAATTTACGAGATACAACCTTGGATCCATTAGCGCCTACACTAAGCCATTCGGCTGATATCTCTAAATAAGCTCTAACTTTAATAATGTTCGACCAAGAGAAAAAAGGCTTCTGGGGGGGTGTTTGGCTCGAGGTCATGGTGCAAAGGACCCTAGGTTGATTTTACTCCGAACCATCCCTTTAAGCAAATTGCATGTGTTTTGGCACATGCGTGCAAAAGAGTAAGTACAATTTTCTACAATTTGCACAATAATACACATGGCTTGTTGATCAAAACTGATGAGTTGATTCTCAGTGAAACTGTCAAACTCTGCACAACTTCTAAACATTCTTCCATCGTGTGAGCATTCGCATGCAAAACGATCCATTCAACTATCAAAATCTGTTGGACATGCAAATATATTCCATAAATATCTTTGACATGGAATGTTTGTAATGTCTGCTAAATTGGCAGTTGAAATTTCAACTAAATTGAAAATTCACAGTTGATTGTCATGGAACAGCAATACGATATGCAAGAATTGTGAGTTTTCAGTTTACATGTAATTTGATTGGTTGATTGGGAAGATTTTGATTCCTATTTCATTAGGCCATTTTACATTTCTGTAAAAATAAATGTGCTAAAAATGCTTTAGGTGTCTTTAACTAGACATTATGTACTGACATTTACTGTAAATGAATCAATTAAAATGTTTGTACATTGTACTTACATTTATAAAATACCTGCATGTAATTACAGCTGTATTGAAATATAGAATGACACTGTTGACCCTTCCCTGACCCCTGAAACCACCCATAAACCTACCCATACCACTAAACCTGTACCTAACCATACCTGCATCCCACCTCAATAGCAGCACAAGCACTTTATTGACTTTTCTTTGTAAATTTTTAACTACTGCTGAAATATGTATCTAATAAGCTCAGTGATACACAAAAGCATTCAGTTAGACAAAACTGACGTTTTTGTTTTGCACGTGAAATTTGTATATAAAAAATATTTCCATCGGTTGCACGTTATTTTACAGTATGTGTACTTACAGTGTACCTAAAGTACTGGTTTAATACAAGGTAACTACATAGGTTAAGGTTAGGTTTAGGGGTAGGTTCAGAGTTAGTAGTTAAGTTATTGTAATAACTATAATATGCACATGTACACGGGGAACAGGACTGTAAAATAACATGCTACCAAAACATTTTAACATTTTAACCAGTGTGGCTTACACAAAGACAAAAACACTTTTTATTTTGGTGGCATTGGCCAATTTACTGACACAATAGGTTTTGAAGCATGAATTAAATGGTTTGGGTGAGTAACTACATTTTGCAGACATGCAATAGAGTTCAAGCAAACAATTGTGACAATTAAGCTTACAGTTTAGAGAATGAATGTTTCGAAAAATGTGCCAAAGCGATTGAGAAAAACTTGAGAAAAAATTGAGATGCCAGCATGAAAAAGGTTGCATGACATGCCCTCATTCTAAAAAATAAAATAAAATAAAATAAAAAACATTTACTACAAAATTACACAAAATTAGCTTATGTCATAGACTACATTAAATATGGGTTATGCTTTTGACATTTTGTTAAAGAACCACTATCTCACCATCACTAAGTGTTTCACACACTAATGAGTGTCACATACACAGTTTGCTTTTAACTTGCATGAGTTTTGTGCATGCATGCCATCAGTCGCAGGTGCATGAGTGCCAAATGCACAGGAGACAAACTGCAGTTCTGTTAGAGCTTGTAGTTGAAAGAAAGAAGGAAATTAGATAGATAGACATACAAACACACTTAAGCATATTCATGGACATAGATGTTGGAAAGGTTTTACTGAGCAGACAAATGAATAGAAAACAAGGAAAACATTTATCTTGTGTTTTCATTAACAAAAATATCTATACTTGGTAAGAAGAACTGATAAGAATGTAATGAAATGCAATGTAAGTCGCTTTGGATAAAAGCCTCTGCCAAATGCATAAATGTAAATGTAAATGGTCTATTTTCTCACCTGCGTTTACTGCAGTACACTCAATCTTTCACCGAAAGTACGTAAGCAATATGCATATAATGTTTAAATACTCATTACTTAAAAAAAAGCAAAAAAGATATTTGCACTAAAAGCATTAACAACTAAAATTCCATTTTAGAAACAAAAGGTCAGAAAAAATGTGGTCTAAATAAGGTCTAAATCTCATTTAGAAGAGATAGCTTGTTATTCTGTCCCTGCAAAAACTGTCACATCTTAAAGTGATTGGGCAGAAATGTTACATAACACGTTGTTGGCTGCAATTCATGGAACGCTATGCCTCTCCATATCATTCGTATTTTTCCGGAAGCCTTTTCCCCGCATGTAGAGATGGAGGGTTTTTAGCTCATCCATGACACTCTCCTGGATATGCACATCACTGAGCTGTAAGTTGTGAAGATAGAGTTTATAACACACACACACACACACACACACACATGGACAAGTTTAATCAGTCTTTCAATAGTTCAATACTTACCCTCTCATTGGCATTCTTCAGTTTTTGTAGCTGTAAGATAGCAAGCTGTTTTGGTTTCATTTCTTTCTCCGGAATCTGGATAGAAGAAGTGTGTTTAAATTTCTTCTGAGTAAAATTGGCCATTATTACTAATTATAATATTAAATAATATATATTTATTTTAATTATGTACAAGAATATTTACCTTTATGGGGGAATTTGCAGCCTTTACATATAGCTTCTTACATTTTATCTGAAACAAGGAAGAGGGAGTAAAGAAATTAGTCAGTTGTTCAGTGCGGCCTAAGTAAATACCCTAAGCTTAAAGGGGCTATATGCTTTTTTTCTGAAATTTAAACTCGCGACTGACACCTGTGGCCAAAAAACGGAACTGCTCTTCCTTTCTGCTCGCTCTTGTACGTGCACACTTCACAAGTCATCTGCTGCAAGGAGGTCAACATTATGTTTACAGAGGTAAGAACAGTCAAATACATATATTGTTTGAGAAACTAAGTTTGTTTGCTGACTAGCGGTGGTGGCAGAGTGATCTGAAACGTTTAACATGAACGCGCTTGACGTCACATCCGCAGACAGCGCGCGAAAAATCCGACCCGACAGAAAATAGGAAAAATAGGATACAGGCTTATAGGTGCACCCACTGTGAGCTGACAAGGTGTCAGTATGCTAATCAGGAGATTTTTGAGTCATAAATGGTAAAATAAAAAGGCTATTGTTACGTTTATTTTGGGGAAACAGTTGCATATAGCCCCTTTAAGAAATGGACTTTGTTTAGAAGCTAAAACAACATATTGGTTCATAATGAGGTAAAATAAACCTGATGGCCAGCATGAGGCCAGAATGAACGTCAAAGCTGGTAAAGTTCTGCTAGTTCCATGCTGTTACCCATTACCAATTTTTTTCCAGCTTTATATTTTCCCTTTAAGATACAGCTATGTGATATAATCACTCAAAGGCACAGTGATGTAACATGGTTTAATATATATTCTGAAAATAGAATGTGCTGACCTTATAAACACAGCTTCTGAGTTGATCCAAAATGTGTATAAGCTCACGATGGTAGTCAATGCCATCTTTGAGATGGACAGATGACGTCCTCTCTGTCTCAACGAGAACCTTTTGAAATAGGTCGATGATTTCCAGCAGGACACAGCTGTGAAGATTTTTCTGATGAATGAAAAAGATACAGCTCAGTTTACATGAAATGTGTGAAACCAGATGCCACCAGAATTGTAGATGGCATGATAGTATACAGATAAAAGTTTCCACGTATTGGAATTAAGTCATATTTTGTGAAGCTAAAAGACTGAAATATGTGACATATGACATAAAAAGCAGTTTTTTATAGGTTTATCAAGATTGTTGCTAAAATTCATGGGGCCTGGGACAACATTTGTATGGGTTGGGCTTCTTCTGCTGAACACAAAAGAAGATATTTTGAAGAAAGTCGGTAACCAAACGACTGATGGATCCCATTGACTTCCATAGTAGGAAAAAAAAATACTATGGAAGTCAATGGGGACCAGCAACTGTTTAATTACCAACCTTCTTTAAAATATATTCTTTTGTGTTCAGCAGAAGAAAGAAAGTCATACAGGTTTGGAACAACTTGAGGAAGAGTAAATGATGACAGCATTTTCATTTTTGGGTGAACTATACCTTTAAGGCCCAATTGTGTATCATATAGGACCTGATTAAGGCACCTCATAACATGGCCCCAGATTGATTTCATTACATTCATATTTTGTAATGATTTTTTCATTCAGTAACTGGATTTATGCACCACTGAATATGAGAGTATGATATACGATAACTTATAATATGCCTCTTACCCTTTTCCGTATTTTGTCAAAGGATTCGTGCTTCAGGAGGATCTTCTCACCTTCTGCAGCTACCTAAGAGGATCATTCAAACCATTATATATTGAAAGATTCAAAGGCTCCAGGGCATTTTCAGAAAAATGTGTTAGTAAACTGATTCTTCACATGAACACCTGACTTTTCTTATCTAGTTGCAGCCCTTTGTTGTCACGCAAGATTATATCCATGGCCATATCATTCTCGCTTTACTGATTTCGTCATGTGCATGCAGTTATTTGGCAATTTGAGTTCTAACACAAGACTGATAGTAGGATCAGAGTACTCACCACATCTTTGCTGACATACTCGGCTATTTTCTCCACCATGTTCAGATCAAAACATGGTCTCTCTTTGATGCAGTTTTCATTTTGGAATACCATCGTGCATTCGTGTATCAGAATGCCAAGAATTAGGATCAGAACAAAATATTGCAAAGCACTAGCCATATTCTGTCCCCAAATGACTAAATTAATGTTTCTGAATGGAGGTCCTGTTGATACACCTGTCTCATTCTGTTGTTCCTTCTTTTGCCTTCACTCTGGTCCTAACCTTTGTATTTATTCTAGTTTCCTGGTGACGTCAGTATTGTCCTTTCCTGCTTTTCTACCTTACCCGTTCAGATCAAACGATGATGTTAGACTGCCAAACCGTAACGTAATCCATGTTGGGTTAAGTATCCAGTGGGGTTCATGTCTGGGCTTAGATTGTCACTGCAGAATGCAAGGTTTTCTGACAGCTTCATGATTTTCGAGGGAGCTTAAATAAAAGAAAGTCACCACACAATTTTAATACAACTCTATAACGAGGTCATGACATTTATGCGGCTCGAGGATGTCCCAGATTCGAAATCTCTACGCAAACCACAGTCTTGGTCAAGGAAAGTTCATTGGCAACATAAATGGCACCATGATAATGATACTTACACAAAAGACAATTAGAAAGAATTTAATATTGAATTTGCGTGTCTGAGATGCTAAAAATCTTTCTGAACAGAAATGGAACAAGATGGCTGCTCATCTGATAAGAAGATAAGGGGTCACTAACGGAAACTTAGGGGGAATTGAAATCTAGGCCACTTTCCAACATCTCATCTCAATCTTTTTTGTTTTTGAGGTCAAATGAGGCTTTGGTTATTACTTTGTCATGTAATAACTTGATTTTATTTAAACTGACTTTCGCTTGTTGTTATACAATGGTTCAGCTGAATCTGTCTTGGAATCTGTCTCACAACCAACAATTTTGCAACTAATAAAGTTTTTAAAAGTTAGTGTACTATTAAAAGCATTAAACTCAATTAAACTCAAAGCTTGAGATGAAATATGAGATGTGACATAAAAAACAATGAAAAATCAAGGTAAACATCACTTGTGAACATTTTAATTGTTCATTTTTTTAATTATTTAACTCTATTTAGGGATAAAAATTGCTAGCTATGAAATTAACCTTGGCAAGACAAAGATGTCAGCTATTTTATTTAAAAAATCAGCAACATTTCCACTACGTAAATTTAATAAACACAATACATCATTTGAAATGTTTTCACAAATTATATTATAATGGAAATGTTTCAGAAAAATTATTGAATTCTCCAGTGAAGTCTTATTTCTTCAGTTAACACAGCAAATTCCAACTAAACTTTTGATTATTTCTACTTGCCCTTAAAAATGAATTTCCAAAAAGCAACATACTGTAAGATGTGGCTTGCAATCCCCACACCCAAGGAATTTCCAACTTCTGTTGTCATGCACTCAGCATATATTAAAAGAGAGAAAGGAATATAGGGTTGGGGAGGGGAGGGGAGGGGAGGGGAGGGGAGGGGAGGGGAGGGAAAGGGGGGGATTTCCAGAGAAATTGTGTTTGTCTTATCCTCACTTCATCAGCGTTTACCCTGTTTCTTTGAAATGTAGGTAGACGTAAACAGGAAGCAGTTTGAGCTGCTTAAAAATGAAAGGAATCTCAACTTCTCCTTTATGTACTGGGCCATTTAAAAATCTAAACATACATCATAAATCAAGGCTCACTGGGTTAAGTTACATCCCAGCCATAAACCATGATTGCCTGTATATATATATAATTTTCATTTTCATTCATTTGATTGGACAAAAATCTGAGTAGTGCAGGATGAGTCATCAATATTGTTTGGTCAGTTTCTGCAAGAGAAAGACTGTAAATTTGAAACATGTATATTTATCAATCTTTAGTCAATATTTAGAAATGAAAGCTTTAGCGTAAGTTTTGCCAGGAAGACTCAATCAGCGCGTCATGTATTACCTCACTTCTAACCAATCATGTGCTAACACTCGCAGTATAAAAGATTGGTACTTACATTTGTCTGAGTTCGCAGATGCTGACGCTGCCAATTACCTCCATCCTCCCCAACCACCACCAAGATGGTACCTTCCCCTTCCTTCATCCTCCCCACCACCACCAGGATGGTCCCTTCCTTTACCTCCAGGGGTTCGGTGCGCCCCTGCCTTCGTCTTCAGGCAGGATATGCAGCTTCTGCTACCCTCGCATTGCGCGCTAAGGACAGGGCCTACGCCAAAGAACTTTATAAATTTATGCTTGCTGGGCTGTTAATAAATATACGCTTGTTATATCAATTTATCTCCCGAGTCTTTCTGGTAGAAGTACCGTACACTAGCATATACATGACCTCAGAGTTAACACACATGGACTGAAAGCCACCAAAGCCTTCTATTTTTTCCTGTCTTCTCTGTCAAATGACTGTGGCGAGCAGGACGAGGACGATGGCCGTGGGAGAACGGCTCGAGGCCGGTGGCGTGATTGATGATGAGCGACACCTGCACGACGCACCAGTCTCGTATCTCTTACGGAGGAGGACAACTCTGTGAATGTTCAGGAGGAGAGGAAGGGAAGGACGAGAGAGGACCAGGCCTGGATTTTACGTTGTGTTTTTTTTTAATGTTTTATTATGTGTGTGTGCGGCAGTCGTCCGCGAGGGGCTGCCGCCTTTACTTTCATTTTGTATTTGTTTATTTTATAACTTTGAGAATGTTCAGCGGTTCCCGCCTCCTTCTTCCCATAACAACATACCTTGCTCCAATGACTTTAACATGCTGCAGACACTATGAATTAATATATAGACACAAGGGTTGCACGTGTTTGCCTACATGGTGCTAAAATATAAAGGTGTTGCACAACTTCAGTGCTATACGGCAACAGGCAACATTTTTTACGAGTCAGTTTCTAGGTTTATGTTGACACCCCAGTTAGAAACTCTATTTCTAACACATTACTTCACACTACTCATAAAACAACACTGTGACAACTTTGCAAATGTATTAAACAAGAAAAACGAGAGAGAAAAAAAAGTATATTGCATAAGTATTTCTACCCTAAACTCTTACAGTACTTAGTACTTTACAGCTTCAAGTATTTTGGGGTATATGTGACAAGCTTTGCACATCTGCATTTTTTGCCATTCTTTTCCTGTCAGGTTGGATGGGGACCATTGGTGGACAGACATTTTCAAGTTTCTCCAGAGCTGTTCGATTGGGTTCAAGTCTGGGCTCAAGAACATTCACAGAGTTGTCCATAATCACTCCATTTTTTTACTCTTATCTAAGTGCATTAGATAAGACCTAAGAGGTCATTCTCCTGTTGGAAGTTGAACCTATTAAGGCTATCTCTATATTTTGCTGCATTGAGCTTTCCTTCTACCCTGTCGCTGAAAAACACCCCCAGAGCATGATGCTGCTACCACCACACTTTAATGTTGGGAGGGTATTGTGCAGGTGAAAAGCAGTGCTTGGTTTCCTCCATGATGCTTGGAACTGAGGTTCATCAGACCAGAGAATCTTGCTTCTCACAGTCTGAGAGAGTCCTTTAAGTACTTTTTTTTTGCAAATTCCAAGTGGGTTTTCGTGTGTCTTCACTGAGGAGAGGCTTGAGTCTGGCCACTCTGCCATAAAGCCCGGATCGGTGGAGTGTTGCAGTGATGTTTGTGACAATCAGCTTCTTGATTCTCTAACCAAGGTCTTCTCCATTGATTGCTCAGTTTGGCCAGGAGGCCCGCTCTAGGAAGAGTCCTGGTTGTTCCAAACTTCTTCCATTAAGGATTATGGAGGGTACTTCCTTCCGTGAACCTTCAATGCAGAAATTTTTTTTCGTAGTCTGTCCTAGTTCTGTTGCTTGACACAATCCTGTCTATGAGCTCTACAGGCAGTTATGTTGACTTCATGGCTTGGTTTTTGCTCTGATATGCATATTCATCTGTTAAAGATAAAGAAGCTATTAGACCTTTTATTGAGCGGTGTGTACTTTTCTAAATCATACCCATTCAACTGAATTTGCCACAGGTTAAATTGAAGTGTAGTAACTTCTTAAAGTTGATCCAAGCAAAATTGGCCTAAGCTAAATTTCAAGTGTCCCAGAAAAGGGTACCATTACTTATACAATGTATTCATTTCAGTTTTTTATTTAATACATGTGCAAAGTTAACACAATATAAAGCAATTTAGTATAAGACTGCAACACAACAAAATGTGTGGGGGGGAATTAAGGGGTATGAATTTTTGAATCAACATCCCAGAATAGCATTTTTTTTAAAGGTATTTAAAACACAAAAGCAACTCATATATTAAGTTTATAGGTTTATGCTGACGAGATATATTTCAAAAGCAACTCATATGCACAATCTTATATGAATATAGATTGTGCATATGAGTTGCTTTTGAAATAGAACCCGTCAGCATAAACCTCGAAATTTACCCTGTTGCTCAGACATTTTGGAAAGTCTGTTGCTGTATAGCACTGTGGGGAAGCTATGCAACACCTTTATATTTAAGTACCATGCAGACAATCATATATATTGCTGCAATACAGATGCATGCAAATGGGTGTGTATGTATTTATCCATTACTTTAAAAAGGAAATGAAAATGACATTGTATAATATTTAGTAGTGCATTTTGTTTTGTGCATCTGTGAGAACCTTTGATGCTGTTAACCTCATTAAAGTGAAATAAACTGGCTGGACCGCAGACAGTGCTGTCTGCAGCGTTTTTCGAAACTGTGGTGAGAGCTGGCATGTGTTGAAATGGGTAGTTTCATGACTCTTAAAGCAAAAGGCAAAAAAAAATGATCATGCTTAGATCCATGAGGTTTTCTGTGCAAAATGCAAATGACATCTCTTGACAGCAGTAAATCATGGATGCTGTTCAAGAGTGAGTATGACTGTTATCTATACTCTCATTCTGCTGGTTTGTGGTTAATGCATCACCAACAGTTAAAAACCCTTTGCTGAGAAATAACACTTGCATCATCATTTCTTCTATAGTGAAAGATGATCCTCAGTGTAAGGTACTGGTGTCATCACCCAGCATTTAAACTTAGATAGCATAACTGGTCAACTAGCTTCCAAAAAAAGACCATGCTGGTTGACCAGCTTCAAGTTTTGCTGGTGAAGTGCATGGTTATGCTAGTCCAGCAGTTAGACCAGCACCAAACCATAAGTAGTATAAGCCAGATTGAAGCAGCAAGAAAATTCACTGTGTCACATGCTGTGTCAATTGTTAACTTGAACAGTGTCTGTAAAATATACAAAGGCCGGCCGCTTTCCCCACCCACTTGACATGATAAGACCTCTATTTTCCTGGCAGTCAAACAATACGTAATGAAACCTTAAATGTATTAATTGTTTGTGGTGTGTAGTTGCAATGTGAACAACAAGCTTTGCTTACATAAACAGATGGGGCCAAACCTGTTTAATGACTTCTTTTTTTTTTTTTTTGCCTGGAATTCCCGTAAGAATTGTATAATAGTAGTATTATATTTCACATGCAGGTAGGTCACTTGACAGTCTTTTAAATAGAAATAAAATAGTGACGGAAGAGAATGTGCTATGTTAGCATGACCACGAGCGGATTACAGTAGTCTTAAAAGGTATTCAGATACAAAATGTAAAATTAAGCAGTATCTGCAAAATAATTATTCTTTTCTCAAAATTTACTTCACTTACTGTATCTAATCAATTTTAACCAATGAATGTCAAGTTTTTCTTTTTTTGTTTTGTTTTTTTTGGTTGAAAAGTGTGAATGGTCTGCTCTGCTGTCTTTAAAAATGGCACTTGGTTTGATATTTGTATCTCATACAATGACATTCTCACATCTTTAAGTGCGACATAAGCTTTTCCTCAGAGCTTCCCTATATGTGTCGACTTTGGTGTTCAAACGTGTAATATGATGATGAAGTCATGATTTAGTTTGCTTTCAGTGGCACTTTAGTTTGTAATGTGACATTCAGAGACATGTGTGACAAGTCAAATTTCAATCAATGAAACTGATGACAAAGAGTTTCAAATCCTGGGGAAGGACAGGAGACATTACTGTGTCAAATAGAAACATGTCTTGGCATGTAGACTGGCATATCTTATAAAGTCAATTAAATCAGCACAAGCATTATTTAAAAAAAAAAGTTTTATTTAGTCATAGACCTTACAACTTTTGCTATGCAACTAGCAAGTAGTTTACAGTGATTTTTTCAAATAAATAAGAACAAATAAATACTGTCAGTCTGAACAATTATCTCTTGCGCACAATGTGTGCACAACATAAGCTTTATAAATAGAATAAATAACACTGATTTTCCACCATTCTTTAAATAATGATCAAGATCTACTTGATCTAAGACTTCTGCCTCCTGATGCTTTTGGCCTGTCGTCTCCTGCGGTCTTTATTCTTCAGGTTTCTCATCTGTGTTGCTTCTCTGTAGACACGCTTGAGCTCAAACAAGGCTTTGCGCTGGATGATTGGGTCATTTTCCTGCAATTGCAAAACATGTAATCAGTGATATGTCTTTATAATGGCATCTTATTGATTCTAAGTGGACGCAAAGTAAAAAAAGTGAAATGTACACTCTAACTCTAGTATGTTTTTGAATTTTATCAAGCAGTATCTAGCAAATTTAGTGTGCATTGTAATGGAAAACGTAGTTTCAAAAAGCCTGGCCCACGAACCTTGATTACGCACTTTTAGAAATAAGACTCCTTTCATGTTGTTACCAAAGGTGGCCTTTTAACCAAGGTCACATTCAAAATGTAGCGAAATATCAGTTCTAATTAAATGTTTCAAATGTGATGGATAAAATGTAGTGGCAATATGAGGCAAATATTCCTGCCACTTTTTAGCTGTGCTAATTTTGTGCAGATTTTCTTGACTGTCCCTATGCTCATGGTCCAAAATTAATACAAATGCAAGTAAAAATCTGCTTTGGTGAGTGTTGTCCCAAAATGTTACCCACCAATTGATGGTAAGATTTCAAGGAGCAATATATATATATATATATATATATATATATATATATATAAAAATTTAAATATTACTTTATATTTGTTATTGTTTTATGACCAGTTCGTTTAGGGCCAGTAAAATTTCTAAGTTACCTGGCCATTGGCAGGTATGAAAAAGCATACTTTTATATATATAGCTCTGAAGTTTTGATGTTCAGTGCTTCTTGGTGTCAAGTTAGGTTTCACAGAATCTGAAACTGTAATCTCACCTTAATCGCCCATAGGGTTTCTGCATATGTCTTGAGCTCTGCACTCTTGCCTGGGAAGTAGTTTTCTTGCAGTTTTTTCAGATGCTCTTGAACATGTGCCAATCTGTGTTTAGTAGCTTCATCCTGGCTCTCGTTCTGCATGCGAGTGAATATCCTACTGTATGTGTCCATAATGATGCTCATCAGTAGATTCTGTTCACTTTCCTGCCACACAAAAACAACACACATGAGCACAATGTGCAGTCAACACAGGATATCCCATACAGGATGTATCAAAACAATATACCCTTTGGTTTAGAAAGGCTACACTGGTATCTTTGTGATATTTTAGATCACAAAGGTGCAAATACCAAGCAATTCTGCCTTTTGAAAGAGGCTATTTACCTCAAGATTCACCTTTAAGTCTTTCAGGACCCGGAGGAAGATAGGGTGTGCGTTGTGTATCTCACGGTCATCTTTTATCTGGAAGAAATGAAAAGGTCATTGTTTATATTGGTTACTGTTTTAGACTTCAGAAGTCATTTTGAACTCTTATCTCTTTTCACTTAATCAGATGAATGTGTTTATTATTATTAGCATCTGAAACCCAAACTCAACCTACAGACCAGACATTTTCCACCATGCAAGAAAGGCCCATATGTAGGAGTTTCAGTCTCTATGGATGGTAGACTATACTTCCTGGTTTGTATTATACTACCTCTTAACCATCCAATTTCAGTAAAACTTGACTAGTTTGTAAAGCCAGCTTATTCAAAACTGTTTGCGGCCCATCTTTGAATATCTTGCAGGCCGTATCCTGGAACAGTACACCTGTATCTATCCCTATTAGTTAACTTTTTGAACTCTTTTATTCACTTCCTGTCTATGATGTGACATATGAAGGAAATTCAAACTGGTCTACTTACATAGTACGCTTTCAGCTCATCAATGTTCTTGTCCAAGTTCTCCGGGACGCTGGCTTCGGCATATGTCATCCATCCCAAAGTCATCAAACATACTCCCCAGACAAAGGCCATCATGTGTTGCGCAATCATAGTCCTTGTTAGTTTCAGGTGTTCGCTGAAGTTTGACTTGTATTCCTATCTTTTAAAAGTTGAAGTTGCCTTTGACACCGATGAGCGACACCCGACTGTTCTCGTGTCCTGGTGATGGTCTGAATGCATCTGTTCAAGTGAATGGGGTATTTATAGTTATGTGTGAGAGCAAGCGAGCGAGCGAGCTGTGATCTAGGTGTGAAGTTGTGTGGCTTTTACAGCCGAAGTTTCCTATAAATCACAATGCACCATGATACTGCTCTGCACCATTGAGCCCACCACTCATCTTCTCGGCTGGAATCCCGTGGATGCCACTGGGCGGGGCTGTTGGTGGTTTTGTGGTCTGGAATCTTTTTGGTGATTCAGTAAGGTGTTCGGGCCTCCTGGGCCTAAACGTCAATGCAGGTATGGCCACTCCAATGATGCGTGTGCATTAATAACTGCCAGTAGGGAAGGAAGTAGTAGCTTTTTCTTATCCTAGGGTTTCGAATAATGGCCTTGCACCAAATTTAGCAGCTTTTGAACTTATACCCACTTGCATAATTTTCTTCTCTTATTCCATTTTCAACTTCTACAAGCATTGGCATGCAATACACTTTTCACACAGCTCTTCTGTACAATCTGACAGCTAGGAAATCACAAGTTTATGTTATTTACGTCAAATGAGACTTTTGATGTTATAAATATAAGAGTGATTAACCTTGATGCTTTATCTCTTTTAGATGCAGCTGGTGGAAAAATTAACAAAAGTGGGCTGAAACATTCACTAGAATCACACATGTGGCCTGCCACATACAGGGCTAAGATGATGAAAAGAGATTATATAGATAAAGAAGTAACTTTTTGGCTTTCTGATGTCAGAAAAACTGAGTTGCGCTGTTGCTCATAAGGAGATGCAACCAGCGTTTGAGGTTTTAACACTTCATCAGCTCAGCCTTTACACGCAGAGAAAGAGAGAGAGTGACAGAGAAAGAGAACAAGAGGAAGACAGACTCAAAAGTGATGAGTAGTGTGAGACAGGTACGGTTACGCAAAGAGGAAGCTACTTTCTTAGTAGGTCAGTTGAGGTGATGCTACATCTAGGTAAGAATATGTACCTAGGAAGGCCATCTTAAATCTGAAGAAGTGTGTCTTGACTTGGCTTAATTTCAGATTGCAGAATTGCAGATTTTTGTCATGATTAAGCTCCTCCAAACAATTTCGTTATGGTAATTGTATAAACCAAAAACGTCAATGATAGAAAATCCCGCATGTACATGTACGTCATAAAAAGTAGGAAAAGTGTGACTTGAACTCCTATCAGCCGTCACTCAGACACTCCGGACCTCAATGTTGGTGTCTAATTTTCCTGTACAGCGTCATAGGCATGGTTGATTTTCCGCGGCTGTGGTTGTAGAGCGGTGTTACCCCAGACTCCTCATTATACATCATACAGACCACGTGGAAACCTAAAAGGATATTCCTTCTAAGAACCGCTTACTTGTCATTTTTGTACGGTTTCATTGTTGTTAATCATCAGCAAAAAAAAAAAATCCATATTTTGCCAAATATATTCAATCACCTCATTTTGAAGATTTACTGGGATTCTGAGTGTAAACAAATAGGATAATTAATTGTATTGGTGGTTGGATGGTTTATCAAAGATAAATTCTTATCATTCAAAATGTATCCATTATGATGTGTTTTTTTTGTGTGTGAAAATGTTCCATTTGACAAGGACTTAAGATGCAGCAGGAGACTAAAGTGATCCATCACTAAGGATGTTTTAAACATCTGTTGACATATGAGGCTGTAACCAAATATTCAATAATGGAATTACATAGAAAAGACTTGAGGGTTATATAAAACAACATACATTTCATTACTTCATCACTATGCATTCCCTGGGGATCAAACCCATGACCTTAGTTATGCTAGTGCAGGGGTGTCCAATCCAGCTCATGGAGGGCCAACATCCTGCTGAGTTTACCTCCAACCAGCCCCAACACACTTACCTGGAAAGCAAAGCCACTCCGGCAAGTGTAATGTCTGCTAACACTGCAGGGAAGGAGACCACAGTTTTTTTTAATGGATGTGAATGGAGGAGAGGCTTCACTACGCTGAACAAACACGACCAGCTGTCTACACGACATGACAGACCATTGCAAGTCTATTTGTGCTTCACAACAGAAGTAGCACAAGAGCTTGGAGTGCGTCCGAAATAGAATGTGGTATCAGTTTGTGGTTTTGTTGTGTTGTGTCACGCCGCTTCCAGTGTAGTATCACTGATTATAATGGGTTCTATTGTCTTTGTCTGGTCTAGAGTTACGAAATAGCAGTGCCCGGCCACATGTTCTCAGTGCTTAAACCGACATATTCCTGTGCCGTGAACAACAAGGTACTGGATGCGGCAGTTCATCTGGCACAGTGGAATCCTAGTTGTAGAGGGCTGGAAATTTAAATCCATGGCTTAGTGTGGATGTCAAAACCAAATTAACATAATACTTAACAATTAGTTAATAGTCATGTGCCTCAACAAGCAGTCATAACATAATTATACCTTTGCAAATCATTAGCTAATGATTCATTAAAGCAGACAACTGGAGGTGATAATACATGGATTCGACCCATTCAAGTCACACATTAACACGTTATTATCTGTGCATTAGTTAAGCATGAATTAATGCATATTAGTGCATCCATATTGTAAAGTGTTACCATGTTTGCTCTTAAACATTAGTTTTGGATTGAACTATTTTTAGTTTTATAATGCTGTTTTATAAAAAAAAGTCCTGCACAACTGGTATGATTACGTTTACGGCACTTCTCATGGTATCCACAAACAGTGATTGACTGTCACACAACTCTGAATGAAGTTCAGTGACGTCAAGGCTGTAATGTGATGGGTTATCAAGGCACACATGATCTAAGTTAGCCATTATGCTTTCTCCTTTGGTAGAGACACGGACCCTTGTATCTCCCAATAAATACCCTATACCCTTAAATTGGGCACTAGGCCTATTTGAGAGGACAGCCATAGTGGTGTCCATACCATTGCACTCATTCAATCCCATAATGCACTGCAATAACGAGTGTACAATTGATGTACACTCAACGGCTAGAGAATACCCATGCACTGTGAAGGTCGTGCCGAATGAATTCCCACATCTCGCCAGAAGATAGCGCCCGCAGTGGATTCATCCATCCATTCATTTTCCAAACTGCTGGTCCAATGTGGGTACAGTGTAATATCATACAGGTAAATAAGATTTATTAAGGTTTATACATGCTAGTTTCCCATGACAGAGTTAAAGAAAAATCTTTTCATTACTACTGGATCCGCCAGTTTGCGGTTTAAATATTTTCATAAGTTTCAAATATTTATTAAACAGCAAGCACAAACTATGCAAAAGCGGCAGCCCTTCTGGCGCACTCAGTGTCCGAATTTGCTTACTCATTTTCATTCACTCCATCAAGTGGAATTGAAAAAAAAAAAAAAAAAAAAGTGAACTATATTAGTGGAGTAATGTAGGGAAGAGTGAATGAGGGTATAGGGTGATTTCGAAAACAGCTTATCTGTTTCTAGTCAGTCTGAAGACTTTGATTAGCTGATTCAGGTGTGTTTAATTAAGGTTGGAGCTAAACTCTGCAGGATAGTGGCCCTCCGGGACTTGGTATTGAGGAACAGCCCAGGTTTTGACGCTCCTGTGCTGTAGGCCATGCTCTACTGTTTAAGCTACAGGAACACTTGTCTGTGGTTCTGGTTCAAACAATCAAATACAATTTTCTTTCACAGTTTAGAGCTTGTTTGAATGACATTCACCCCTTAATGTGTCAAGTACTTGAGGATGGAATACACTATATAGCCTACATGACTTTTAAAATCTGAAACACTAGGTATCATACACTTGCTGACTTTGTAAAAGAGAAAAACTGGACATCATACACTAAACAAATCAGATCACACACTACCAGACTTTTGAGTCATTCCAAACCCAATAACATGTAGAAACATTGCTAGGTGTAGCATGACAAATGAAAATAATAATAAAATGGTCTAAAACCAGCTCAAAATATCAAAAATGTTTGATATCCTCCTACATGCGCTACATAATTTTCTCTGAACTGACCAATATTTACAGACTGGCTCTGACTTTCAGCAACTAGCCTCAACAGAAATCAGCCAAAAATCTGTGCTAAAACCATGCAGTGTATTCCAGCCTTTATTTGAATATTTTTGTATTTTGTATGCATTTGTGTGTAATGTCATTTAAACGTACATTGTAAAGTTTGTTATTGAACAAGCCGAGCCGTAATTGAATGCAAAATTATTTTTATTGTTATTAACCATTTAGCCAGTGAAGCTCACAAAATATTTCAAACAAATCCAGTTAGAAATCATGATTCCCCATTTCTGTACACTGTAAATGATGCAAACACACTTGCGATGAGAATAAGTTAGATTTTAAGTTATGGATGGTGTAGTATAGTACATTATAAAGTAAAAAATAAATAATTATTTCCACATAATTTATAAATAAATAGGCTAAGACAATAACAAAGCACATGTATACTAAATGAAAGACAGGACTTTTGGATCTTTTCAGTGGTGTTTTTCTGCCTCTGTAAACACCATAAGAAAGTCATTCAATGCTCCTTTTTGGATGGTTTCATTTTTCACCTGAGGGAGAACAAACATATGTATTAGATATCATATCATATATTAGATATCACGTTGCCTGATATCATATTATATCATAAACAGCAATTCAACAACTAAAAATGTACGCTTTTCACAATGAAGAAGGTGATTCACAGAAGGACTTTCTCTTTATGTTTACCTCAGTGTTCAAAGTTCTGTTCATGTTCTGAAGCTGTGTCCATACTTCAAGTTCTGTACTGTAATTGTGTTTCAGGTTGGTCACCTTACTCATTACATATCCTAGATGGTTTTGCACATCTTTGTTATCAGACTTCTCCTTCATGTCTTTGAACATATCTTCATAGATGTTCAGCATTCTTTCAAGCAACAGCGTCTGACAAGTGCAGGAAGCCATGGACTAAGAGAAACAAATATCATTAGCATGAAATATACAGAGGCATATATATCATTCAATCGCATTTTCATATTTTAGCCTTTTGCATAGTAAAAACTTACATTCAGCTTGTCCAGATAAGAAGTAAAAACAGACTTTGCAACCCATTCTGTGCCAAGTGTTTTCTAAAGAAAGTGGGCATAAAACAGCGACGTTATGAATTAATGTGCATCTCTTGTGAATCTTAACCCCTAATCTAAGATCAAAGTGTCACAGAGTTTATTATGCAATAGGTCTCTTCTTGCTAATATTAGCTGCAAGACCTAACTATAGCATACAGATATGAATAGGATTATAAGTGATTAATCTTGCATACACAAACTGAACTGCTTTCAAACCCGCTGCAGAAGTTCATGACAGATATCACTTACATAATGGTTTTGCAGATGGTGGATATTTTTCTCAAGTAATTTGATCTTCTCGGACCGTCTAAATCTGAGCGAGTTGGTTGTCTGAAGAGATGCTATTAACAGAAGTCCACACATCAGCACCATGTTGAGCCAAGAATCCATTCTTTGTGTTCGTGTTTCAAGCGACTTTAAACAAGAGGTTGTGAACTGATGCTAGTCAGCAGGTGAGTGTTGATGATCGGAAAGTGGCCGGGGGTTTATATAGATGCACAACCAAAAAAGAGCAACGGTATGAAGGCGGCAGGGGATGCGCTTGGGGTTTGGGGTTTCTGTGGGCTACTTTTCTATGAAGGTTTCCTATCAAAGATGAGATGCTCTCAAGTGACGTCACGTCACTAATCCCATACCCCAGGAGCAACTCAAACAATTCACAAGGTCGCAGTGGCCTTTCGAGAAAAGCCATGGTTTTCGGCCATGGTTCTCGGCTTTTCGGACTGTTAAAAACTGGGTTGGGGGTTTGTTGACATGCGCTCCCAATGAGTCAATAGCAAACCGAAAGTCTGCTCATTATCAGATATAATTTTTTGTTTTGTGTGAAATCGAAACTTCTTATCAGTGGTTATCATCTGGGTTTATTTCCAACAACTATATCCAATGGCCATCTGTTTTCCTTGTTTGTTTGTTTTTAATAATGCATGTGTGCACATATGTACCTGCATGAGTCTGCATATGTTGCATATGCATTTTTGACCACAAGTGTTTGTTTACATGTGAGAAAGTGCATATGTTGGCATATGCATATGTAGCTGTGTGTGTTTGGTGCTGCAAATGCATACTGAAAAACATTCTATAAATCAATTGCTAAATTATCACTATACATTTTTTATCCCATATGCATTACTTTGCATTGGTGGTTAATTTGTGGTGATGTAAAGCTGCTTAAGCTTCAACTTACTGCCTGTGGCCACATCGTTTTTTCAGTTGAATTCCCCTTCAAACATACTGTGGTGTAGCAACAAACATCAGTTCTCTGAATCTGTTGATTTAAATGAAATTGTGCATAGTATATGCTTTGGTATGGATTGTGCATACAGTGCAGTACAGTGCAAGTTTCAGGAACTGTTTCTCCTATAAGTCTGGGAGTTCCTGTAGCTCAAACAGTGGAGCGTTAACAGTTTTAAGGTTGTGGGTTTGATTCCCAAGGAAGGCATAAACTGATCAAATGTGTACCTTGAATGGAATGTAGATTATTTGGATAAAAGTGTCTGCAAAATGCATTCAGCAGTTCAGCAGTTGCATACATGCTTGGCACATTGAAGTCTTGGTGCCCATGTGAGTGATATAGGTTTGAGTCTGACTTATAAAGGGATGTTTCCCAATCTCTCACTCTTCCAAACATATCCTTGTCCCTTCTCCATTGCAGAGCTCTAAAATATGAAAAATAAAGTGATCTTAGAAGGTTACTTTATGTATTGATGTCCAAGTTTCTCATCTCTAATGGGTATTGCTATCTTGAATTTAAATTGACAGTTTTATGGATGCTTTTTAGCCAGCAAGCTTTCAAAGTTTTACTTGTTTGAATTTACATTGTTTATAGGGGTGAATTCAGGATGATTGGGACACTTTTTGCCATTGGAAAAAGTGTCCTAATAAACCTGAATTCACTATGATTGCACAAGACATAAGTGTTTATTGAATGTTGCCATGGTCGCAAGCCACCCAACGAACTAGAAACTGGTTGAGGTGAACTATGACTCAGCAAACTGAAATTTGCATCACTATCGCATACCATATTTATCCTTTTAGATCATTAAACATGTAAGTGGGTGTGGTTTTTAACTAATGGCCAAAATGCTTTGGTAAATCAGAATAATGCATAAGTCATGATTATAATATATAAGTCGAAATTAAAATTAAATTGTAACTTTTTATCTCATAATTCTAAGTCCTAATCATGATTTTTCCTTCCATTCAAACCTGGGCTTCCATACAATGGGCACTTTTGGTAATATCTTTATGGCACTGTATGGTGTTTCTTTAGCTCAAACAGCAATGCATGGCACTCAAAACACCAAAGTTAAGGATTCAAGGATAAAATATTCAACTTCAATGCAATATGATGTATAAGTGACTTATGAAGTAATAAGTTGTAAGACAAAAGTCATATTTCTATAGAACTGGTGGTTGATCTCTGATGATGTACATTTGCTTAATTTACATTTTACTGCCTGTGGCCACAGTTTTTTTTTTTTTTCAGTGGAATTCCCATACTGTGGTGTGGCAACATCAGTTCTCTGAATCTGAAACTCAGAAATCATCTTAAACGAGCCTGTCTCTACACTTAAAACCACTGTGAATAAATTAGATAAATGGATTGGAAAGAATGAAAATGCTATCTGGCATCAATAATTGGCATCACTGGGTGAAAGTGGCTGGTTAAGATTTAAACAGCAGATGAAACTAATTTAAGGGTCCAGGATGTGTCACATTTGTCAGAAGGACTGGAAATGCAAGTGCAAAGTCATTCCTCGAAAGACAAAACTCATTTATAGAAGAGTGTAGGGTGACTCGAACTAAATGCCACTTTTGAGTGAGTATTCTATGGTTTTAAGCCAGTTGTTTATCTTTTGCTGTAGTGTGTCAGTAGGAAATATCAGTTTACATTTCCAAACATTAATTTAGCGATTAAAGGTGGTATCAGCGATTTCAGGCCCAAACATAAATGTTCACATTCATCTAATCTTACCTAACGATCCGCTAGCTGCCCGCCCCATAAGCATGCCGTCAAAAAAACGCGTCTCTGTAGGCAGCCTAGGCTCTGAGATCTGCACACAAAAGATCTCAGAGCCTAGGCTGCCTACAGAGACGCGTTTTTTTGACGGCATGCTTATGGGGCGGGCAGCTAGCGGATCGTTAGGTAAGATTAGATGAATGTGAACATTTATGATTGGGCCTGAAATCGCTGATACCACCTTTAATTGTAACATCCTGTTATGCACCACACAGATATCTGATCTCACCATCTTTCTTCAAGGGTCTTGTAGACGTTTCTGCAGTTCTTCCGCATTTATTCTGTCTCATTTTTTTCTGTTTCTTCATGTATCACAGATGGACTCAATGATGGTGACATTAGATCTCCATGTGGAGCATACCGGCTGTTGTCAGACTCCTTGTGCATACAAAAATCTCACTATAGATACTTTTTTTTTTTTTTTTTTTTTTACATATGATTGCATTATAATTTATAGGCCCACATACACCGCAGAATATTTAACCTAACATTCAGAGGACAAAAAAAGACATGTTTAGCTGCAAGTCTTTAAACGTAAAATATCAAACCAAGTGACATTTAGTTGCAGCCGTGTGATTGGCTAATTCGATTTTGCGTTAACAAGCAGTTGAACTTAAAGGGGTGGTAAAACACCTTTTTTCGAAGGCTTGATTGTGTTTGTGGGGTGCACTGTAACATGTGTTCATGCTTTGTTTTTAAAAAATTTGATTATTTTTTACATATTTAACTATTCTACACTGCTCTGTCCCTCCTTGTAAAAACGGTCGGATGATTTCCGGCTTCTATGAAAATCATACTTACAGGTTGTGGCTCGTAAACAACAGCTTCTGTTTTTAAAGTTGGAACTGCTCCATCTTTCAGGACAAGCCGTTGTGCGAATCCTGCATTGAACCGTGTAGATTGAGGAAGCTTTCCAGCGGAAAATGTGCAGCACAGACAGCGACATTTGGATTATAATTATGAGGGGCCGAGTTAAAAATAAATTGTAACCATTGCTCCCTAACTCCACCGTCCTTAGGAAGACTGAACAAAGTGGACCTGCAATCTGGGTGAAAATAACAGCGTTTCGATGGCATGGCGGCAACGACACTCTACTACCACAAAAACTCTTCTCCAAAGCAACATAAAATGGCCTCGGCCCCTTTATTTATTGTGTTCCCAGAGGAGGGGTTTATGTAAATGTTGGGGTTAGTGATATCACTAACCCTGGAGGAATGTCTTGTAGTCCCAACCGGCCGTTTGCTGTAGTCCTTAGAAATTGATTTCTTTAAAAGCAAATATCTCCCTTTGTATTGAACTTGGAGCGTTGTAACTTTGCAGATGTTGTTTATGCTCAAACTGGTGCAACGAAAAAAAGTTAAAAAAGTGAAATCACATTCAACCACCCCTTTAAAGAAATAGTTCTTTGAAGAAATGGGAAAAAAGTGCAACATGCAATATGGAAAAAATAAGTCCCGCCTTCTAAATAAAGAGCCACACTGTATCCGAAATCTTAGAAGAAATGGGAAAAAAGTATAACGCGCAATATTTCATAATAAGTCTCGCCTTCTAAATAAAACAGCCAAACTGTGCCTGAAATCAAATTCTTACATCATATAGTATACAAAAAACAGTGCTCCAAAAGATTAGTATGTTCGAATTAAAGCTGCCGTCGGCAACCCTGGAAGATTGAGTGGACTTAGCCAACATTTTGAATGTTTACAACTCTCATGCCCCTCCCCCACTATCAACTAATACCCTCCCATCGAGTGCGTGCTGGTCAGTGCGTGTGCACCAGATTTTCTGTGAACGCGCCCGTCTCATCAGCATCGATCAACACCATGGAGTACTCATAAAGTAAATGGTTGATAAAGTACAATTACCTGTCGAGAAGAAATGTTGCAAGCTCTGACCTCCTAGCTCTTGAGGTTAACCGAGGAATTGGAATCTTTTCCGCCATCACTCTTCGTTACTGCGCAAACTTCAGGCGTGTGCATGTGATTGTAACGTGCGCGAGGGGGGAGTGGGATCTGTGGCGTGTGCACGACCTGTGATTGACAGTCAGATCTCACACCCCCCTGCGCTGATTGGACCCGATGATCCGGGAGCGGTGGATTTTTGCAAAACAAATAACACGCTCTAGGTGGACTTAGAAGTTCGGGTTTTTTTCTAAAACCACCTTATTTATGTTGTTCTGTCGGATTATAGTGTCGATTTCACTGAATATGATCAAAAAAATGTTGCCGACGGCAGCTTTAACACTATTCATAAAACAGTAGGTGAAAAGTGCCCGGATGACCAACTACTTCCGGCGAGATTCTGAAGTGTGTTTTCGATGGACTCTTCACTATCCTGTAAGGCCACGGGAGGGGATTTATGAATGGAAGTGAAGCAACGCAACTGACACTGGTAGGTCACATGACAGTAACAACATGGTCTGAATTTCATTCATACTACACATATTCATACTATATACAGCGCACTTTTTAACAGTCACGAAGTGGATTCAAATTCAAATGTAGTAGGCTACCTATTCAGACAGTGTGCGATTTTGGACGCAGATCCAGTCCCATATTGATAAAGTTATTGCGTCACTGCAGCCGCCGTCAGAAGCTCCAGTTGCTTTAGAAGATACCTGAGATACCTTATCTGAGATGCGTGCTGAAGACTGCACATGTGCATTGGCTGGTCCAGCCTGAAAAAATGTTTTTTAAGCATAAGAAACAACATTTATGGGACTGTTCAAGGCAGATTTTGTTGCTGATTTGAAATATGTTATTTAATTGTGAGTTAGGCAAGCAGTTTCAGGTTTCCCCCATTCAAGTAGATAGGACTTGATCTTAGATGCCTAAATAGCTGCAACAGTGTTGCAAATATGGCCGCCATATGACTTTCCTTAAAATGGAATTTGGTATATTTTAGGTTTCAAATAATAAAACAAGATATGTTGTTCAAAATGATGACAAAAAAAGCTGTTTTCTGATTGTCAACTATTTGTGGATCATGTTCATACAGTAAATGTGATGAACTATGCTTAATGAACTTACATCCACTAGTAGAAATCACTTTGGGAGCAGCTGGATGTGAGTATAAAAATAGCTCAGAAAAGTGAAGTAAGTGCAATGAAAAGGGAAACAGTTTAGAATACTTTTCCATCATTAATAAACAACTTCACAGCAACACATGAGTTGCATTCTAGTAACTACTATTAAGTGGAATAGTGGAAACCATATAGTGGAAAATTTTTGTGGTCTGATTGGCTGGTGGTTTTAATGATAATTGTTTAAAAATTCAGTAACACTTTATAATTACTGTTCAGTAATTAATAAATAACTTCACATGAACAAATGAGTAATGCAATATGCATTCTAGTAAATATATTAACTAAGTATAAACTATATGATTAACAAATTAGTAAGTAATAGCACAAAGCAGAATGCAGTTTAATCAACTATTAGCTAATCAATAACTAAAAAAAATTCATGTCTACCAGAGAACAACTAAGAAACTATATACAGTTTCAAAATTAATTTGAATAATGCATAATTCATTCTAAAGTAAAGATCATGCTAATAATGATTACTAGTAATGAATATTGTGTTACTCATTTGTTTGTCACAACTCATTTGTTGCGTGTACGATTCATTAATGACAGAATATTCTAAAGTTTTAAGCAATTTTAAACAATAATCACTAAAACCACCAGCCAATCAGACCTCAAATAGTTCAACAAGTGGGCATTTCTGTGACTGTGACACACAATACATATCCGACCCCAACATTTACCATCCGTATGTCACGATAGAATATAGAAACTGTGTCACTGCAAGGTTTAACCATGTCATTTTATCAGATGTGATTCTGCTCATTTATATTGACTGAGAAGTATACATTTTAAAAACGTAAGTATTGGACAGCCATAGAGAAACTGAGCGAAAAAAATCCAGTCAAGGACTCTCCAGTCTCCACTCCTTATTGGAAAAGAGAGTGATTTAGATGTATAGTTACTGAGTCACTGAGTCAATGACCTAACTGTTTCCTCCGCAGCCTCTCCATCTGCGTAGCAGCTTAACTGTGAGTTTCCAGTGAGCATGCTGTGGTCAGGTTAGCACTGCTGCTTCTGAGCACTGGAGTCACCATTCATCCGACTTCTCACTCACCCCTTTTTCCTCTTTTGTAAGGAGGATTTGAGGTGGCAATTTACAATTTACGTAAGCATTTATGGTGAAATGAGTTTCATGCTAAAGTTACCAGGAGAGCAGAATTTAACATTTTTTTTATCAAATGAATGTGTGTTAATGGTTTGACGTTTACGATTCATTTAATTCGCTTTATTTCTTAATACTTATTTTTATTTCTTTGTAAAGTCACTACAAAGCTAGACTAATTCGTGGATATAGTATTGAAGAAAATGTATCAAAACTCAAAGGGATAGTTCACCCTAAAATGAAAATGAAGTCATCATTTACTCACCCTGGTGTTGTTTTAATGCCGTAGGCCCTTTTTCGGTTCACAAAAGGAGAATTTTTTATTTGCCGCAGTTCACTCCGAGAGGCCCTGAAAAAGCACACAAGTTGTGAGAAATCAAGGTTAATGAATAGCTTACGTGACATGAAATACAACACCTAGAAATCCCCAAAAAAGAGTTAAATATCTCCGTTTGTCTGATGACTGTCAGAATGGCAGTTGACAGATGTGAACGCGATAACTTCTAGGTATGACGAACACCTCAGAGAAGAAGGTACATGTTACATGGATTGTATTAATCTTAATTTCTGACAACATGTGTGCTTTTTCTTGGTGAGACGGAGTGAACTGCGGCGCTAATAGTCTCACGTATGCACACGTCACATAGCCGTGCATAGAATGCCACAGCCAAGGTCAAAATTTTCATTAAAGAATACATTACATTTCAGTTTTCTACCAAACCCTATCGCCCAGAAAACTTGGGATACATGGCACGTGTCGCATGGGATCATTCTGTGACACTTTTGCGTCTTTTTTTTAAAGCTTGATGCTGGTCGCTATTCACTGCCATTATATAGACGAGTACGAGCTAGATGGGTTTTTTTTGTTTGTTTTTTTGGTCCATTAAAGAAAGGGTTTACGGCATTAGAACAACACCAGGGTGAGTAAATTATGATTTAATTTTCACTTTAAAGAGATAAGTAGTTCACCCAAAAAAAAAAAAAAATTTCATAATTTACTCACCATCATGTCATTTTATACTTCTATGCAGCTTTGACATTCTTATAACTATCTTATAAACTATCTTTTTAAGTTAACTACACATTAGTTATTGATTCTAACAGGTAAATGTGTCTAACTATACAAGGACTTGGCTGGTTGTTGTGAGTATAAACTTCATTTGGCAACCTCTTGAAACTCCAAGCTTGCAGTTTTGATGCAGCAGTTGCAGCAGTTGCTTATTGGAGCTTTTGTGTCTAAGAAAGACAACAGTGTATTTTTATATTTTATGTGTGTGTGTGTGTGTGTGTGTGTGTGTGTGTGTGTGTGTGTGTGTGTGTGTGTGTGTGCATATGCATATGCATGCCCTTGCCCTTTCGTTGCACCAGAACTGAGCATAGGTTGGGTTGTTTGGTGGCGATGCGAGAGAGACGTTTGTGGTCGCGCTTCACTGTGCTAAAACTTCCAGGAACTGCAGCTGTGTACAGTGACAGTGATGGTAGAGTTTGCCTTAGGATTGGTTACATTTGTTTTTAAACATAATTGCAGACTAAATAGTCTTGGTTTTTGTGCAATAGCCTATTTTGAGTATTATAAACTTTTGATCATTATTTGATTATTATTGAACTAAAATGTTATGGCTGAATGCTTTGCTTGCACATAGCCTTCTGTGCTTACCAAAGTTGGCAAATATTCTACTTCAGCAGAGGGCGCAATACCTAAATATGAGCCACGAGAGGGAGCCAACAGTGCGGTCTAAAATCTAAAGTGACTGGGCGAATAATACAGTGTCAGTGTGATTCTGTCTTCTTGTGTGCCAAGTGTGCAGTTCTTATGTGCAGTGCTTTGATACTGTGTTGACTATGTAAAGTTAGTCACATTTAGCACTCTGAACAGTAGGCTAATTAGAGGCAACCGAACACCACCCGTCCAAAAGCTATATCATTTACAGTCTACACCGGAGCGCCATTGAAAAGCTTTGGTCATGGAAACAAGACAAGCACAATGGGAACCTCTCAAGCTGATTTTAAACTTTATTTAATTTCAAGGTTCACAAACAATATTCCATCACAGACAGCAATGCACATTAATGAATTACACGGCTAACCTTGTTAATTTATGACACTTACAGAATACTCGCACTTTTTTTCTCTTTTGGGAGAAGAATTTGAGTTGGCAGTTGAGAGAATGAAAGGCCTACACCTACTGCCCGATCATAACTTAATAAAATAAATATTAGATATTTTTAAGATCTCTCATTTCCCCTATAACATTTCAAACTGCTCAAATAATACTTTACAAATAATAAACAAAAATACAAACAAATAAAACACAAAAATAAATTATGTATTTGTAACAATCACAAAAAAACTATAAATATGCCTTCAATTATTCTAAACTATATCATTCTGTATTCTTTAAACTATAATGCATTTCATTTTAATAAGCATACAGATTGCTGTTCATAATGCCAAGTTGCTGAAATGTTGATGCAAAATATCCGTATCCTTGGCTTGTCTAACCAGTGCAAAAAGAAAATTGTCATAGCTTCCCTGAGATGTACTGGATTCAACTAGAATTTGGCTTGTCCAGTGAAACAGTGAAACAGTAAAACTTTCACAGGATGTGACTTGATGGCTGGTGTAGGAGCCAAACAACTCTACTTTGCAAGCAGTCTGTTGATAATTGATAGAAGGAGTGATGTTGTTAATGACTCAAGCCACTGTGTTTTGTGTGTGTGTTAATTGAGCCTGGTTCCTCCACTGCAGGGTGTGTGTCTGGATAGTGATAGTGATAGTTTGCGTGTACAAATGTGTTTGACTCCTACTGCATCCTGAGTTCCTCTGTGCCAGTGCGGAGAACTACTGAATCTTCTTGTGCGTTTTCCTTCTATCCATGGATAAACTGATCCAGACCAAAACATTGTGAAACTCTCTCATTGCTTTAATTTGAAGTCCTGACTCAGGCTGTGTATGAAAAACAGAGAGGGGAACTCATAAATCACAATGCAATGGACATAGATAGAGATAAGCTTCTGGGTCAGTGATGAGTATCCACGATAAAGAAAAGTGAAAATATCTATCTATCTATCCATCCATTCATAAATTATTAATTAATAAATATTATATATTTCAGGAGTTACTCTACTACATGATATTTTACAACCTTAACTAAACTTTTCTTGTCAAAAAAAAGTCAAATTATTAGTGCTGTCAGATCGATTAATCGCAATTAATTGCATCTAACATAAAAGTTTATATAATATATAAATATATATTATATATATATGTGTGTGTGTGTGTGTGTGTACGTATACTGTATATATATATATATATATATATATATATATATATATATATATATATACACACACACACACGCACACATAGTATATATATTTACAAACTTTTATGTTAGATGCGATTAATCGATCTGACAGCACTACAAACTATCTGATATTTATAAGAGACTTATAAATGATATATAATGAGGGTCTGGTCCTCTCTATGATATCATATCCTGTTTTAAGGTTTTTTTTTTTTGGTTTTTTTTTGCATGTTGGTTATGATAGGCCTATCTGATTTTGCAGATGATTTTTTTAATATATATTAGCCTATATGAGTAGTGAAGCAGTTTTGTTAAATCATTTTTTTTAAAGAAATAATATTAAAAGATTATGCAAAGCTGTTTAAAGGCTTTCTTTTCAAGAATATCATCCTAATGAAACTTTTTTTTCTTGATTATGATATCAGAAGAATTGTATTACCCTGACTTTTTATGAAAATAC